>NC_038255.2:42490325-42590144 GCF_000004515.6 Glycine max
GCTTTTTTTTCAGCTTCATTTTTTGCTCTTCTTCTTTATGTGATATAACATAAACAAAATAATTCTATTTTTCAATTGGGAAGTCTTACTAATTTGTTCTTAGCACATTGGTTAAGAAATTAAAAAAACATTTATTATATAAATTATAAGAATGCATAAAAAAGATCATAAATAATATAATTTTTTGTTTTTTGATAAAAATATTTTTATTTTTAAGTTGTTTAATTAATTTTTTTAGGACATTGGTTAATATTTTATTTTATATCCAATATTGTTATTATTCATGTCTTTCATATTTTATAAACTTAACTAACTCTAAACCAATAATAAATGCTCTAATCTTGTTATTAGGTAATTATACACTAAATGTTAATGCTTTATGATGTGATGAAAACGCAGGAAGGATAGTTTCATAACACACAGGGCGTTCTGTGATGCATTGGCGGAAGAAAGTGCTAGACTATCAGCAAATCAATTAGCTGCCGTCGCCACCACCACATCAAATCCATTCCAATCTCTCCATCTTTTCCAAACCCAACAACAGAACTTCCAAAACCACCAAATCAGCAGTTTCAACCAATGGGACTCATCTCAAGAAAACCCTAACCCTACCAATATTATTGCCACTACTTCCCTCCACATCAAGCCAGAGTCTCAAACCTTCCACAACCCCACCCTCTCTTCACTTCTCCAACAGCAACAACCTACCAACAACAAGGGCATGATAGCCTCAACCTTCGGGAACCTCCACGTGGCCACGCAAGCATCTGCCACGTCAGCATACATGTCAGCCACTGCGCTGCTTCAAAAGGCTGCAACCGTTGGAGCCGCTGCCATCACGGGCCCTGTTGGGCCACAACAGCGCGTGACGGGTCACGTGAATCACGTGACCCACCACCTCGGCTCGGGCGAGTTCGGAATCGGAACAGTGAGTCAACTCGACCCAGTGGTGGCGGTGCCAGATAACAACTACATGAGAACAACGTTCAAGGGTGACCGTCTCACAAGGGACTTTCTGGGTCTCACGGCAGATGCTACCGGCGGCGCGGTTGACGTTAGCACCAACGTGAAGGATATGTTAACGTTCGCGGGGGGCGTAGAGTACCACCAACCGCACCGTCAGCATCACCACCACGCGCTTCTGAAGCCCCAACAAGGCTTCGGTTTCCTTGGGACAGCCACTGCCCCCGAGACGTGGGGGAATTGTTAGACACAGAAATGAGAATAGCTCCAAGTCACGAGGGTAAAATAGGCAACACAACTTTGCCATAACTTCTGACCCCTTGACTCTTGATTCGTCAATCATCAATCTGTTTTGGTTTTAACACCTCGTTATAGATTTTCTTTTTTCCCAATCCACTTTAGACTTCACATCTTAGTTTTGAATGTTGTTCTCTCAATTTAAATCAAGTGCAATAATGCTTTAGTTCAGTTTTTCTATTTGCCTGAATATCAATATATTTGGTGCTTTGTTGTCATGAACTTCCTCTCAATATATAAAATACAAATATAAATTTTCTTGTCTACATAAGTAAATATAAGATCTATTATCATTAAGTTAGTCTAATTAGAATTTAACTTGGATTTTTTAAATGTTTGACTTCGAGTTTTGTAGAAGAATAAAAAATACAAGTTTTACTAAAAGAGTGTGCTTATTTCATAGATTAAAAAATCATTCCTTAAAATGTGAAATATTGAGAATATAACATTTTAATATTTGTTTTGAGTTTTAAAAAAGTATTTTTGGTTATTAATCATTTCAAGAAAGTAGTCATAACATAATTTACTTCACTTTTATTTCTATGTGGAGCGAAGGAAAAATTGTATTCTCGTGAAAATGTTGAATAGTATTTTTTAATTTACTTATACCTTTTATTTCAACTCTTACTCTTTATTTCAATTATTTTAAATTTTTAAAATATTCTTAAAAATGTTAAAATTTAATCAAATGTTCTCTGAAATAACACCTTATTAATAATACTTCTAAGAACATGATTCCTAAAAACGCAGTATCATATTTGAAACAAATGCCTCTAAAATCAATTAAGTTCTCCAATTGGAATTAATCATCACAGTTTTATAACATGGTAAAAAAATATAAAATACATTTCTTCAATGGATAAAAGTATTTAGGTATTGTTTGTACCGTTTTCCAATTAAAATTAAAGTCTTGCCTCAGTTATTTGATAATAAAAGTTTATATTAAAACATTTCGTGAATTCCAGAAATGAATCTTGAATTTTTATTTGAGAACAGTAAAAAAAACACATAATATTTAAGTTTTCTTCTTCTTCAATTTCTAAGGTTGATGCCTGACGAAGACGCGGAATGAACTTAACAATCTTTATTTGGTTCAAAATATTATTAGTCATATTATGTAAATTTCTTTCTATTAATTTTACTAGTCTAATTAAAAAGATTCCTAATTAAATAAGGAGACATGAGAAAGGAAGCTAGCTAGATATATAATTATAAATATATATTCGAAAAGCAGAGGCAGGCAGTGTCGTCTATGTGCGTGCATGTATGTGTTGGGTTGATGGAATCCTGAGGAAACGATGGTGCCCTTTCTTGTCAGTATGCAACAGCGAAAATGTCACATGCAATAAAATTATTATTAGTCTTTTGTTGTTATCGCTCCCTATGTTCTATCTTTATCTCCACAGTTTTTCATCTTGACCTGGTTATATATATATATATACGTGTTACTAGCTTTGGCTTCACAGCCACTCACATGTACACGCATATATTTTTTATTTGATTTTTTTAGTGATTTTGGTATATTTTGATCTCTATTTTATATTGCAAAAAAAAAATTAATTCCATTAGAGGATATTTAAGATAATCTTCGTTTTAATATGGGTTTTTATATTTATACTTCCAACACTTTTTCCATTTTAATTTCTTCTTTCTATTTTTCGATCTTTTGCTCTCGTTCATTTTTCTCTAAAGAAAGGAAAAAGATGTCTTGACAGACCGTTGAAAATGAAACAGTAAATGAGCATGCCACTAATGTCGAGATAGTACTTATCTATGTACTCCTATATTAGTGTGTGTATAGTGGTCGTATATAAAACAAACAGAAGAAGAGCTTCAATGCATGATATTTTTCAAGAATTTCAGTGACTGAAAGTTGAAGATCAGCGCAGCACACAAATTAAGATTCGTTAGGGTTATTGGGAGGCAAATTTCTTTGTCGACCTTTAACGAAGCAGACAATAATAAAATCTGTCATTGACTTTGAGATTTACACTGTCACACACAGAGAACGCCCTGCATTAACCGTATTGTAGTTATTATGTTACTTATGCGATGGGGTTAACGCTTTTACTGAGGTGAGGTCCCGCGCATGCTTGTTGACTAACTGGTGTTGGTGGTAGACTCGTAGGTAGTCCTTAAAGCTGACGGGAATTGGGAATATGAGTATGACTCTAATTAATTTGTGTACTTTTTCTCATTTGATGTTCTTCATAAAAAGATTGCTATAAATATGTTGTATGCACTTTTTTTCGATTATATAAAAAAAGATATTTTATATTTATTAAGAAATCAGTTAATTTTATTTTTTTTTATATATAAACTTGGTGATGTAGCAAAGAGTGATGCCAACTAGGTTGCACCCTAGGCTCCAACTTTAATAAGAAAAAGATGAACATATTGGGGGAATAAGGCCAAAACCCAATAACAAAATTATAAAAACTTATAACTAGGAAGACAAATTCTGTTCATAAAATACTCATTCCTAACAAAAAACGGGATAGAGTCCCACCAGGAAAAGTTAGTCCGAGAGAAAGCTCTGAAATTGACTAGCCTACCAGCACAAGAGTTTTTCTCCCCATAAATGAGAAAAAATCAAAATTATATCTTTACAAAAAAAAAAGGCAATGCTCCCATCACCTACGAAAGCTCCAAAGAACCAAAGAGGTTTCTTAAAGAGGAATTACACTCGATCCAAAGATTGTCCCAAAATCTCAGCATAGAGGGGAGACTGAAAACCCATCTAAACAAAAAAAACTACCAATAAAACCTCCAAAGTGATCACAAAATAATTCGCCAGCACCAGCATGACCAGGAGATCCTCTAGCAAAACCAGAGGGGTTCAAATTGTGTAATTTTCAATTAAAAATAAATATTTTTCTTAAATTATTCTTCATTAGAACTTAATATTAAACATAAAAAAATCTTTAACCTTACTTTTTAAAGAGAATTTCATTGAATAAATAAGATATAAGTAATTGAGATTTATTTATATTTAAAATAAAGAAATAAAGAAATTTGGTTGCTTATATTCAAGATGGGAGGAAGTAGGTCATTTTTGTTCCATCCATTCCAAAATAATTATAGTTTTAACATTTAAAGAAAGTTCTAAAATAATTATGTTCTCACTTTCAGTGTAATATATATATATATATATATATATATATATATATATATATATATATATATATATTCTTAATTTGCCCCCACATAAATTAGTACATCAATCTTAATGAATTTTGAGTATCGTGTTTGTTAATTGTTCAACAATCACAATTGATCACTGACTTATGCTCCTTGAGAATTGGTTTTCGTGATATGAGATGGAGCTTGAATGTTGATTGGTTGAGACTAATTGTGTAGGATTGTGAAATATTGCTTTTTTTCATCAAAACAAAATAGGAGAGTGGGGTTTAGGCATTTGCAGCATATTAACCGTAATGCTCTTTCTCATTTGAGGAATTAATGCCAGCCGAACAAAATAACGGAGAGAATAATGGAGTAACGGTTGACAATCCACTAAATATATTGATAAATGTAACAATATTGTATTGACAACAGTTAAAAGCAGTCTATTCATTGAGAAGTGAGGCTATTATAGTAAAATTATATCAAAAAGTGATATATTTATTGTTGTTCTTAATTTATGCGTAAAATCCTTAAATTACAATTATTGGTTTACAAAAAGTGTAATATTTCTAAAATTATTAATTGTTATTTTTTATATTTTTAATATAGGGTGAAATATGACAATAAAAAATTATAAAAAAATTAAACGAAAGTAAATTTTACGAAAATATTTTGTTTTTAAAAGAAAATATATAATACAAATACCTTGACAAATGTAGGTTATTAAAAAGAAATAGAATATTTATCTAAAATGAGAAACAAATGTTATTAGTTTCACGTTGAAAAGTATAAACAGAAAATAAATATCATAATATTAATATGATATATATATATATATATATATATATTATAAATTTTCAAAGTAAGAAAAATAAATATTTATTTTGGTCTCTAAAAGTTTTTAGCTGAACAATTTGGTCTCTGAAATATAAGAAATTTAAATTTAGTTCCTAAATATGCAAAAAATATGACAAATTAATCCTACGATTAAATCTTATTTGTTAATGTTGACATTTCTACCTGTGTGGCTTGTGATATCTCTACATGACCATCCATGTGTATAGATAGGATGTCAGGTCATTGATCATTGTATAGGATTAATGTATCAATATGTTTATCATAAACTAAATTGTTGGTATTAAACGTTTTATTTTCTATTCCAGCACTCTTTTTCCATTAAAAAAAGTTTTGAAAAATTAGTCTTTGAATATTATAACTTATTTTAGTGCTTTAGGGATATAACTAACTGACAAATTAATTCACAAAAAATAAAGCACCTAATAATAATCTCATACACAACATACTTGCATGAATGCAAATTGAAATTACAATTATCAAACAAGAAGTTCAATACAATGCAAAAAAACCATTTTAGACATATGCACTTGGAGGTTCGGATGGAATTTGACATTGTTAGAATGTTTATTGATGTTACAAGAGACCACACTATATTTCATGGATGAGATATTAAGTGGAAGAAAGATGATCAATTAGAGGTAAAGCAATTTGCAAACAAAAGGGATGTCCATGAGAGATTTTTTGGGTGTTCAAATTAAACTCCATCAAACCGTTCTTAAATTATCAAATCGATCCCAAAAAATCAATTAAATCAAAAATCGCAAAAATAAAAAACTTAAAAGTCACATACTTTTTTGCGGTTTGATTCAGTTTCAGTTATTATTATAAAAATTAAACCAAATCTCATATTATAATTATATTGATTTTATTAACGTATGTTTTGGATTATGTAGCTAATATTATTTTAAATTGTTAATGATTAAAGTATGTGATTTATAGTGTACTTCTTTCTCTAATAAGCTTTTAATATTTGATTTTTTTTGTGGTAATTAATAATAAGTATTAGATAATTTATTACATTTCTTTACTTAATAATCAAGGTGCATATTATACTTTCATTTGTTAAAAAAGAATATAGAAATATTCTTAAAAATAATGTTAAATATCAAATTATATACAATTTACTATTATGATACAAAAAGAGTTGGTAATATTATTTTTTAATAGTGTCAAATAGAAGTAAAAAATAAAAATTTCCAAAAAAAATATGTTAAACAAATCTTAATGAAAAATATATTTTTTTAAAATAATATAACATAATAATTAATTAAGTTTAGTCAATAGATTTTATATTTTTTATGATAATAGATTAGAAATAATGATATATTTAAATCGAATTGCATCTTTATTTTATGTTTGGTTCAAATAATTTTTTTATCTAAAAATAAGGCACACCGCACCATGAACATTCTTAGGGGAGTAATTATGCATGGACAAAAGTTACAAAAAGATTTCAAATTAAAACCTTTATGAAGGAGCATTATTGTGGGGAGGTCTTTAAAAACAAGCAAACTATTATGAAATGGGATCATAAAAATTGTTTTGATAAATTAAATGTTCGTTCAAATTTAAGTCATGTTGAGACACATGAATATAGAAAAGAAGATTATCATCTATACATAAATGAAAGGAGATGTTTAGGACTTTGAATTAGGTTAACTTGATGGCAACTAGAGTTGAGTTTCCTGTTTGCTAGTAATAATTTTAATTTGCAAGCATGCAAGTATGTTATGTCTAAGATTATTTAATTATTTACTTTATCTTTTGTCAATTAATTTGTCACCAAATTGTATTATTGAAGGACCAAATTGACAGTAAATCATAAAGTTCAAGGACTAATTTATTAACACTTTGGTATAATAAAAGAAAGAAAAATAAAACTTTCAATTACTGACAATTTAATTTATAATAAACATATTAACATATTAGTCCAGTCCAATAAACAATAACCTAATATTTTATCTATACATATGGTATGTCACATCCATAGAAACATTAACGTTAACATAGAAGAATTAATGATAAAATTAATTTATCTCATTTTTTACACTTAACACTTTGAGAGGTCCAAATAGATATTTATCCAATTAAAAACAAAAAAGTTAGTGTCCGCAACCTCCTACGCCAGTCCATCTCTACCTCCAGTAGTAACCTGTGGTTTATATTAAAAAAAATAAAAACCCCTTGCGTAGTTAATTAAAATTAGTTAGTAAAAATGACTTTCTATACCAATTCATTAAATATTTACAGGTACAATAATATGAACTTAATTTTGTTAGAAAAGATTAGTGAGTAGATGACGTAACCTCGTAACTATTTACGCTTCTGGCATCGTTTCACAGGTAGTCCTTTGCATTGCATTACGCTTCAATATAGAATTTGAATCGGATATTCTGTATTGAAAGAGAGAAACGATCAAGTAGACAAGTACAAGAGGATGGGAGAGGTTATCACATGATGTTGGTACTTGTTAGCAGAGTCATTTGTCAAACGGATCCGGATTCCTTCCATTGAATTTTTCACTCATTCATGAATAATTTTGTTGGATCAGAGTTAAGGATTAGACAATTTATATTTTATCTTAATAAATGAGTTAAAACACATTTTAAATATGATATGTTTAACCCACATAATTTTTGTGTAGGCTGTTATGATCATTGATGGAATGAATTAGGAGATATCCATAATTTTTAACCCAAAAATAATTTAATATTTTTAATCAGTCTAAGGATTACAAATATCATAACTGTTTGTCGAGAATCTCCTATCAACATTACATATTAATTATTAACATTTGCCTATAAAATAAATATCATAATTGTGTAAAATGCATATAAATTTGACTACTAAATTTAATTGGTTCACGACGCCATGCAATTTGGAAATGACATGTCATCGGCCCCTGCCCACTATTTTCTTTCCGTGTTTTATTTTTTTTTAAGCAATAGACAAAATAAATTCCCTTGGAAAGTTATATATCAAGTGACCTTGTTAAATCGTCAAATTAATCATCATAGATTTGGCTTGTTAGAATGAACAATTCACTTAGAAGGTAAAATAAGAACTATTAAGAAAGTCGTGGTTTGGTAGGAGTTGTGGGGTACGTAGGATACCATGACTAAGTGACCAACTAAGATAATTTTACAGAAATCACGAGAACCTTTAAGCAGAAGTGGCTGCTTGGTTTTAATTTAGGCCAACTAAGGGTAATGATCCCGAAGGGGAAGATGTATGATTATTATAAATATAAAAATATCTCTGTCGTACAGGTGTTTGTGATTGTCGATTTTTAACATTTTTTTGTTTAATAATTTGGTTGAAGTCTCTGTCTGGATGCAATAATGAAGGTTGTCCAACTTATGTTAAAAAAGTGACGTCGTTTTGGATTTGGTAGCTAAGCACCAGAGCTTCGTATCCATATATTTTGTCTCAATATATACCATGTAAGAAGACTTGTCTCGAAAAGGGTCATGCTGTCCATTATTATTAGAAGTTTACAAAATTAATTTTTGTGAATGACTATATATGGAGCAAAACAACTCATCTTATGTTGTTTTGTGGAATTTTAAATCCCGGTCTCGTGAGCTTTTAGGCTATAAAGGAATTATTAGTACTACCAAAATGTGTGGATTAATTAGCACAAAAGGTTTTAGCTTCAATAGGATTTTGAGTTTGAGCGTTACATATTCAACTACATTAAAGAGAAAAATTTATTATTTTTAATAATTTTATTTAACTTGAGAAAGATTATTTCCTATAAAAAAATACAAGAATATAATGTTTACAAACAACAAATTTTTTTTATCATATTAAGTAAAACCTGCTACATCAACTATACAACTATACTTGTGAATTCTGCCTATATTTTTCACCCTCTAATACATATAGTAAAAACATAAATGAATTGTCTAAATATATAGGTCCCCTAAACTAATTTAGGGGTGGAAAACGTTCAAAGATAATGCAATTAAACCAAACTAACAACACACCTTATAGAGAACGAGTTTCTATACATATGGATGTCGTTTTTCCACCATAGCCAAATCTTTTTATTCCATTGTAAATGGTTGCTGAAAAATCCTAAACAAACTGTGGTTTAGCTAGTTTGGGAAATAGTGGGCACATTTTGTAGCCGAAAGAATTAACCAAACACCAAGAAATTATTTTCCTCGTTGCTTTTTCTTTCAGAAAAAAATGGAGAGTTTCGAAGAATTGGAGCCTTTTTTCTAAAGGAGGCTAGCTCCAAAATAAAACCTGCATATATAGCGTGAGTGGTGTGGAAAGGTAAACTACTTATGGTGATGGTCTATATGTCTGTGTGTATTTCTGCTGAGTGTGATGGTGGTCCGTGACACAGGTGGTACTCATCAATTAAAAGGAAATGAAAATAAAGGGAAAGATAAAAGTCAACGGTTGCTCAATGGAGCTTTGAAAGTTCTGAATCACAATTCCCAGCCATCTTTCGTGTGAACCCTTTATCAAATTCTGTGCATATCCCCCACATCGCAGGCAGCCTTTGATGAGCAACTGATTACAAATGCACTTCAACATTGCAAGTAAACATAAATGATTAAATGCAAGTTTGGTTTTAGTTAAAGGGATTAATCTTTAACGAAAAAGTGAATTATATAAGATTTGAATTCTACTAAAAGTGGTGCTCATATTTTAACTAACAAGACTGCTTCTAATAGTTGTGCAAACCAAACACACACACAACAAAAAAAAAAAAACTAATGCAATTTATTATTTATCATGTTTTACCTGAACCACTAAGGGTGTGTTTGGATTGTGATTTGAAGTTCTTCAAACGGACAATTTCATTTTTCCATGTGATAAACATAAAAATAACTATGGTCTATCATTTGAGTGAATGTTGATTGATATTGAAGACAACTTTTTGAAACACGTACTAATTTATCAACTTAACCTGAAACTAGACATATTTACAGCGTGTTTGGATTGTCGATATCACCTTGTGTCCAACCTTCATTTTCAGGAAACATCATCTTCCTTACTTCTGCCTCGTACTTCTTACTGCAGCAAAACTACCGGAGATCCGAACAGTCTTTTAGCCTGATACATTATCCTTCAGTGTACATAAACTCTCAAAATTTTCTTTTTATAATATCCCAAAGGATCCCCACCTTGTCAATGTACTTAAATGGAATCCTAGCTATAGCTTAGCTGATGTTTTGAAAGCTCCTCAAAATGGAATTCTATTTTGCAATTTGCAAATGAAGAGAAAGTTGGCAACAACTACCAAAACTCAAAGTTTCATATTTAATTGCTAGAAATTATTGCATAAGGCATTAAAGTAAGGTTTCCACGCTAGGCGATTTAACCTAGGCTAACAAAAAGAATGGAAAAAGTTTGTAGTCATTAAAATTCAGTATGTTCAGTGCAAGAGAGAGGAAGGGAAAAAAAGGGCCTTGGAAGAAGATCATAGAGTTGGGGGTTATATGGTATTTCCAAGCTTTTAGAAAGGTTACTTATAAGTTGCAGGGTTAAGTTACAATACATCCCGTTTGCCTACTAAAATAACAGCTTCTTTCCATATCCCTCTGCGCCACAAAGAGACAACCAAAAGCCTCTATTTTTCTTTCCTACCCCTTCTTGCATATGTCATCTTCCACTAGAAAATCTCATTTCAACTATCCCTATTTTATTTCCCTTTCTCGTTTCTAATCCTATTTATTACTATTGACATAACTTTATTTTCCGTGCTTCTTCCTTCCAATGCAACAAGTTGCCATGAAATTGCACTCTAAGGTAGTAGAATCTCCGACGGTGATATTTTTGTCTAGCTGCTTTAAAAACCAATCTTCAAATAGATCCAAAGTTGAATATTTTAATTTATAATTCACTAAAGTAAAATCCACCATCATTCAGTTCCAATGTCTAAAAAATTTCCGCATAAAATACCAAATTTCCAGACAGTGGAATGAAAGTACCCGTATTTCAAATACAGTACACTGCAATGAGAAAACAAGAATACTGCTAATATTAACCAGAGTAAATCTCTAATTCGTCCTGGAAAATTTAAGGGGACATGCATCAATCTTTAAGAAAATAAAAATTTATCCTGAAAGAGTTGGTTAAGTAAAACAAGATATAAGGTATCATATATTCCAGGTTGCAAAATTGAATCTTCACTCTTTTCCTTGGATGGCATAAACATAAGTAACTTTGTAAGTGTGACTCGGATTGGACACCATCCTCTTTTCCTTTTTTTTATATTAGTAAAAGAGAAAAGTATTAATAAAAAAAGCTAGTAAAGAGAAAAATAAAGATTTCATCCTAATTAACTTCTAAAAAATCACAAGTGTGGACTAAATATATTGACCAGGGACTAATGTATTGAGTGCTTAAGGACTAATATAAACGAGTTTTATGATTTTTAATTAATGTTAAATTTTTATATTATTAGGAATTAATTATTTCATCCTAAACCTTTGCATTCGAAAAGTTGTCTCGATAATCGATTAGTCATAGGTTTGAATTCGAAAACAACGTCTCTGTATATGTAAGAGTAAGACTGTATTATGACTCTCTTTCATACCTTCATACAGTGAGAAGCCTCTAGACATTGGAGTTCGCTAATTATTGTATTCCATTCTAAAGTTTTGAAAGATGAATTTGAGGTTTCACCCGTGACAACAAATGAATATAACTTAAAACATCCTATTACAAAAGGTGCAATCAGATTAGCTAACAATGGTGGAGATTAATTCTTCATTCACCTATTTTACTACAAATATTTTGTTCCACTGGCCAAATTAAAGCAGGTCAGTGAGAAAACTGATAGTGCGGGAATATAATCAGACTATCAGACTACCCTTTTTAACACATTTATATCCGTCCTTCACTTTTTTTTTAGTCTACCTTGAGGGTAAACATCAAGAATTTCAAGGAAGAAACTTTATTTGCACGTTCATCAGTTTGGTACAATAAACTAGTTTAGCTATGTCCGAACTGACAATTTTGTATCTTGGAAAGGAAACAAGAATTTTGGGACTACAGAATCAATAAAATTTCAATCTGTTTTAAGTTACATTTAATTCAATGCATTAATCAAATAGCGTGTGTGTAATGGATGTTACGTTTACAACACTGTTTATGTTAGTGATAGTCATCTACTGAACTGAAAACACTGACAAACAGAAAAGTACAAGCCAGACAAAGAAAAGCTTCAAATTTCAAATATGCATCAATTTGCTTGCTCTTCCGAGATACCTGGTGGGCCAACTCATCCATAAAGTTCACTTCACTAAACATAATTAAATAAAGGGAAAATAAGAATATTTTCATCTCCAAACAATACCAAAGTCATGCACATATACCCCCTCAAAATTTATTACCTGCTGTATCAACTTTGATTAGCTTTTTTTATTTAATTGGATTAGTTTGATTTACACAATTTACATATAATTGTGTATTTGGCTGAAAACTAAGAAAATGTCACGATCCAATTGCATATTCTCTCGCATGTACGAAAGAGAAACTAAAGTCTCAATACACATGCAGAGCAACTAATGCTGAGATTCGTGCACTGAAATGATGACATGATAGAGAAAACTGGAAAGGAAAATATGCCATTGTCAAAGTATACATTGAGGTAATCTGTCCCTCTCAGGAGAAAAATAAAAGGCTCAATACAGTTCAAAATTGTCTAAATCAGTTGGTACAAGAAAGCATAAACAGTTTGCTTGGTCAGAAAAACATAATGAATCTGAATTCAAATTGAAAATGACATCTACATGGAGAATATGTTATAAATGGTAAGGTTAGATAAGCACAACATGCCAGAAGAGAACCCAAAATTAAAATAATATGAGATGTCATGCATGTTAAGGCTTAAATAATTAACACAATTCTTGCTATGCAGATATACATGGCAAAGATGAGAAGCAATCTATCAGCCTCTGTCTTGACTAATTCTTTTTTATGATTGGATAAGCTGCTATCAAAACTAAAATGAGCCTAGCTTCCTTGTGCTCTTAGTATCAAAATTGATTTTGCCACTTATAGAAAACGTGATCTTAGAAAAGATACAAATGTTTGGTTTTTATTTAATAAAATTGATTTTGCCTCCAAATCTTGGTTTAACTAGAAACTAGCTTTTATATTAGGTTGAAATATTTATACTAAGTTTTACAACAAACTTGTTTTTAGGATAAAAATATTTAAACATAAATCACTTGAAGCATCAAATTTTGTGAAATCAACTTTACTCAAAATCGATTTTGTAAACATTCGCTCAAACACACAGTCTAGCACCCAATTCCAATAATCGAATAGCTTTTTAATGTAACAAATTGCAAAGATAAACATTAATACATAAGAATGTATATAAAGTGAATTATCAAAATGACAACAGTCACAACACATCACAATAGGGAGGACCTGGTCGAGGATTTTCCACGGCATATAAAAAAAATTGATTTCAAATCATCATTTTCAGCACTGACAGACTTTCACTGAAATAGCGATGAAAACAAAAGTGCAGCATTTTACCAAGTGAGGACAAAAAAAAATATAGTAATCAACTACTGTTGTTCACTTTTTTTTTTTTTAAACCTAGTAAACATTATATGAAATTATGAACTATGTGGACAAAAAAAACCATATAATCATATATACTTCCCCAGAAGGCCAGCAGGCACGATAAAACCCGTATTAGATTTAGATGGTTCTTGATTTCAATAGACAATAGGAAACACATTACAAACATTTCACTTGCTTATAAACCAAATTTCCAATAAGAAATGAATACTTCTAATTTCTAAAGGGTGAATACCAAGAAAGCAACGCTGATTACCCAACGAAATAAAGAAATAAATACATAAAATGTACGCTGATCTTAGCTACATTCAAAAGAGGGTAGAATGCTTGGTATTTGTCTAAAACAATCAAAATTCTTTGCATGAATCAATTGCAAAGGGTACTAAGTATATCATTGCTCTTGGATTTTCAAATTGTGCTAAACAAATTTGATCGACAACACCTTTCACAGCCACATGGTCATGTTCCTGCTAAATCATTACTCTGTGACCCAAAACAAAGCATCATGGAGTTACGAACGCCGATTAAGGTAGAAAATGGTAAAGGAAACCGCAACTACAAGAAATGGAAAACAGAGATTAATTATACAGCATCCTAAAAATGATAGTAATGTAACATAGGAGATTGGAGAATGTACACCAAAAAGCATATAAATAATTTCCCTCTGATATGCACACCAAGTAACACTACACTCGAACCAATTTTACATCTGTATAGTGTGTACAGAGTACTTATTATCACAATTCGGTTTAATAATTATGTTGCTTTGGAAAATCAAAATTAACAATTTGTTCAAAGTGGTAAATTATTGTAAATTGATAGAAGGGGAGGGAGAAGGAAAAGGGAAAGAGGTAGCAAATTTGAATAATCACTAACAAAACATTTGTTCATATAAAAAAAAAAACTCTAAATCCGTAGACAAATCATAAAGTGATCACTGGTCAAGGCCTTCCATGAGGGAACTGCTTATGAAAGGGTAAAATCGAAATTTTGCATGTTATGCTAGGTGTACCAGCAAATATGCTGGTGCCCCTAGCAGTTCCCATTGGGCAACGTGCAGTTTTACTTGGGCCCAGAGAGGCAGTTCAATTTAAACAAGCAATTTACTATATGCACTTTCATTTTTCTAAGTACACCCTGTACCCCATTCTACCTCTCAATTATCCATAATACCCTTTTTCTTAAAGAAGTACACCTCTTACTTTCCATAAATATATTTCTGGAATTATACATACCTATTGTGGAAATGTATCTCAAGAACTATGACTCATAATTTTGGAGATATACTTTTAGAATATGTATATATTTTTCAATAAATTAAGATGGTTGATGAAAAATAATAATAAAAATGATAAATGCTTATGTTATATCCATATTTGTTAGTCTTATTTTCATCCTATCATTAATGTTCTTTAAGTCCTATTTAAAATCTTATTTTCATCTTATCTTTATTATTCTTTAAACCTTAATTCTAAAATATCTTCACCATATATTCATCATATAATATTGCGATTTTATCATTATTATATAATATTTTACATTTTTCTTCATGTGGCAATGTGTTTCAAGGTACTTTCATTACTAACTTCTTGTGGCACTGAATCGTTGACATGGAATTGGATTAGAAAATGAATTAACACACTTAAAGGAAAGAAACCATTGTCAAAAAGCTTTGCTTTGTAATTAAGTTGTATAATATATGAAGTTAGTGATGATGAACGTGCTTTGAAACGCAACATCACATGAAGGAAAATACAAAAGATTCTATAATGATAATGAAAATGCAGTATTGTATAATGAAAATATGGTAAAGATAATTTAAAATTAGGATTTGAAGGATAATAAAGATAAGATGAACATAAGATTTTAGATAGGATTTAAAGAACATTAATGATAAGATGAAAATAAGACTAAAAAACATATGTATAAGATAATCATTTATCATTTTTTTAATTTCTCATCAACCATCTTAATTCTTAAGTGATATTTATGGAAAGCAAAAGGGGTATACTTCTTTAAGAAAAAGGGTATAATAGGTAATTGAGAGGTAGAAAGGGAGTGTGGAGGTTTACTTAGGTAAAACGGAAGTGTAAATAGTAGAGTCTCTAAGCAATTGCTAGAAGCAAGGGCTTAAAAACAATCTTGGACGGTAAACATGCACAAGTGGTATGGACTAAAACAAAAATGCTCAAATAGTGAATTCTTAAGACAAAAAACAAAAGTAGATTCTTTGCGTTAGCACAGCATGATCCACCCAGCAAAGGGATTAGCCGTAGTCAAAGAAAATCTTGAAAGATAGCAAGCAAAAAGACAGAAACAAGAAACAAGAGATAATTAGAATATTAAAAAAATAAGAATTTTTTTAAAAAATTGATAATAATTATTTTCCAATAATAATTTGGCATTTTCCTTAAAAAATTATGCTTTTGAATTGTTAACCATTACTCTAAAAATAGCAATTAGCATAATTGTTTTTTATAAACCGGTTATAAAAAAGAACAACAAAAACGCTATTTTTCTGATTTCATTTACCATTACATTGAAGATGTATAATTTACTTTCCTATGGCATGAACAAAAATATATATTAAACAAATTAAGTTAGAAATGACTAACAACATAAAAGTTTTTTTTTTAATTGAAGATTGTTTATGTATGATAAATTTTTTTACTTTTGTAATAATTATTTTAAAAGTTATATTTATAGATATTTTTAACTTATTTTCATTATAAAAAATTATTGCACTAGTAATAAAAGAAATTAAACTCATATTACATGTAAAAATAGTTAGTAATCTTTCCATATTATTGCACTACTTTATTATATATTTTTTTAATTTTCAATCATAAAAATCAAAGTAATTGGTAGGCTTAGATTAAAAGAAGTAAAATAAATCAATAATAATTAACATTTGAATCTATATTATTTGGAAAAGGCTAAATTTTAAATTAATATTTTATCCGAAGATAATTGAATTTTGAATTGAAATCTTATTTTTAATGGCGAATCTTTTAAAGATTTGATTGATACACGTGACTTTAATTCAAATTTTAAGGATTTTTAATCTCAAGTGTTTATTTGTTTTAATTTTGATATGATGGTTTTTCTTAATTATTTTCATTTTTTATTTTAAGATTTTTCTGATTTGAAATATATATATATATATATATATATATATATATATATATATATATATATATATATATATATATATGGATTTCAATTATTATGTTCCCAAAAATGTTATTTTTAGTAAAAAAATTAAATGACTTAAAATTAAACGCTTTTCATGATTTAAATGTATGGTCAACCTTCCCTTTGTAAAATTTATTTTATAAATGGATATCTATAGATGAGTAACACCACTCTATAAATAGAAGTAATGACCTGTTAAACTGCTTAGCCAAATTTAAAGCCGTCAAAAGTTCCAACTTGATGCATAATTATTGGCATCTTTCTGAAAAAAGATCTAGGTTGTTCTAGACGAGGCAATTAAGTGAATTAGGCATTAACACTCAATAACAAAGTGTGAAATGGGTTGGTCTTCAAAGAATTATACTATTGTGATCTCATTCCTTGGTTTCATAATTTGTCATGGCCTTGCTCTCTCAATCAGTTTATACGATCAGGAATGCGTATCCGAGCACGTTCTACATGATGGTGACACTATTTCTGGGAACTTTGTAGTCATTGACTATGATATTTTTTGGAGCTCAGACCATCCGGGAATTGATTTCACTGTAAGCTAGCCATGCTTTGCTTTTTCATATTTTTATTAATGTGCCAACAAATTAAATACCTCCAAATCCATTTGCCCAATCAATTAAGAGAATGTCTCTTAAGCATTTTTTTCAATAATTATTAATCATGTGTTAGTACAAATTTTGTATATGGGTAATGGGTGTATATTTCATGGTTTCAATGAATGTATCATAATATGTAGGTGACATCTCCAGGAGGGAATTTGGCGTACTCTTTGAATGGAACATCAGGGGACAAATTTCAGTTCAAAGCCTCACAAAATGGAATATACAAATTTTGCTTTCACAACCCTGCTTCAACGCCAGAGACTGTATCTTTCTACATTCATGTTGGCCACATCCCGAACGAACATGACTTAGCTAAAGATGGTCAGTAACAACCAGATTTTAGACTTTTAGTGTCTCACTATAATTAAATTAGCTAGATTGAAATGATTGGAATTGGATTGTCCAGTCAAGCAGGCCAACCTAGCATAACAAGCATTCAAGTCTTTCAAATTAAGCGTTTGAAGGATTGTGATTGCTTGATCAAATAGGTTGACCTAAAATAATAGACCAACCATACTATGACAATTGAATCTCTAATATTGAGTATGAATTTCATAAGAAAGGGTGACTCCACTTTTATCACCCTAGATTCACAAGCATTCCCAAGATTTTATTAAGGACTCTAGAGTTTTTACTTTTGCATCCTCCAGCCTGCACATGAATATGAACAAAACGTTTAGACCAAAATAAGTTCTAATATCATGTTGTATTTAAAAGTTGAACTCAATCCAAATAATCTAGTTTTAAGAAAAAGAATCAATCAAGTCATTATAATTAAGAAGTATTTTACTAGCGTTATTTAAGTAAATTATGATATATTAATGTTATTATTAGCATACGTGGATATACACATATTTACCAATCAATTTGTTTACTCAATTTTGCTTTTGGGTTCAGAACATTTGGATCCCATTAATGTGAAGATCGCCGAGTTGAGAGAAGCACTAGAGTCTATCATATCAGAACAAAAGTACTTGAAAGCACGTGATGCTAGGCATCGACACAGTAAGTTAGTCTCACTCGTTAGTTGTTATAAATTTGTTAGATTTCTAAAGATCATATGAAAGTTTAATCAATTGTGTTATTGGTAATTTTTTTTGTGGTGAGCAAATGGTTCAATAAAACTTTCTAAATAAAGTTGTTAAGAAGATTCATATTATCTGCCTCAATTATTAGGGGCAGTTTAAATCTCTTTTAGACAATTTTACTTAATGTTAATTCGTTTTAATTTCAAATACCTTTTAATGTTAGTTATTGTTAAGATAAAATCTAGCGAACATCAATTATATGTGCCCTTATTAACCTATGCATCTAGGTGGATTGTAAAATGCTTTCAATTATTTCATTTGATACATTAAATTTTGCAACTACAGCAAACGAAAGCACCAGAAAGCGTGTTGTCTTCTACACAATCTTGGAGTATGTTTTGTTCGCTGCTACAAGTTTATTACAAGTGGTATACATTCGACGTCTGTTCAGCAAATCATTTGCTTACAACCGAGTGTAGGCTTCATAATGAATCATAATTGAACTCCTTTGATTATTTTATTAATTTATTCTTCTTAATTACTTTTAACTTCACCATAATCAATAATTAATTCTCCATTTGAGTATTGGCCAAGTAGCATCATAATGTTATTGAACTTTTCCTGATTATCTATATATACAAGGAGTATTTAGATAAATTTTTTCAAAAAAGTACTTATAAGAGAGGAAAAAAACTTTTACAAACAAACTAAAATTAATTTGTATAAATTAAAAATCAATTTTTTTAATAAACTATATAAGAAAGCTTTTACAAATTAGTTATGTATAAGCTAATTTAACATACAAAAATATTTTTATTTTATTTGATTTTTTCTTTATAAGTATTTCTACATAAATTTATATAAATAGACACGTATTTCATAATTTGTGAAAGATTAGACTTGTTATGCGGAGGACAACTTGATTGTCACACTATAAGTGTGCAATTTTGTATGAAAGATACCTTAATTAAAATGCCACTAGATAATTTATCCTTTTTAATTCGGGTAAATAGTTAGTTTTGTCCTTCGATGTGTAATTCGTTAACAAATGTGCCCTTGAAAGATGAAAATATAAATTTTTCTTCCTAAAAGTCTAAAAAGTGCGACAAATATATCATGTGATTAAATTTCGTCCGTAGCCGTTAATAAAGTCGCTTACATGGCACAAAAGGACAAATTTAAATTTATCACTGAAATGATTGTCAACATGAATTGTCAACATAGAGCATATTTGTCATAATATTTTTTTTACTTTTCGTCTTTCGACTCTGCTCACAAATGCATCCCTGAAAGATGAAAGTACAAAATTTAGTCCTTGCAAATATAAAAGTATGACAAATATATCTCAACGTTAATAATAGATTGTAACTTATTATTATTATTATTATTATGTATTTGTAATTTACTGTTATTAGTTTAGTACTTATGTAATATATTTTTGAATTGTCTTCTAATATATATATATATTATTTTGATTTCCTCATCAAACTTTAATCTTTACTATTAAAAAAACTCTATCTTATATTTTATAATTTTATCAAATTTTTACTAAATTTCTCACTTTTAATCTTTAAAATTATTCTATATCTCAATTCCAACTTAAGTATTCTAATATTTAGATTGAAATTAATATGTCAAATGTTTCGAGTAGAAAAAACACAATGAGCAGCATGATCAAATTTATTTATTTATTTATTTTTAAAAAAATAATATAATCAACTATCTTTTTTTTTTTAAAAAAAATCTCAAAAAATTTAAACTAGATAGAACTAAAGTGAAATTTAGTTTTATCTAGTTTAATTTTTGTGAGACTTTTTTTTTTAAAAAAATAGTTGATTAAATTTTTTTAAAAAAAATAAATAAATTTGGTCTCGCAGCCAATTATGTTTTTTCTATTCAAAACTCTCAACATATTATTTTCAATCTAAATATAAAGTTACTTAAGTTGAAATTGGGATATGGAATAATTTTAAAGATTAAAAATGAAAAATTTAGTAGAAATTTGATAAAATTATAAGATATAAGATAAAAAAAAATTTAACGGTAAAGATTAAGGTTTGACAAGAAAATCAAAATAAAATATATATATATATATATATTAAAAGGCAATTTAAAAAATATATTACATAAGTACTAAACAAACATGAGCCTTAAATTATAAACACATAATAATAATAATTAATCACAATCTATTATTAACAGTCAGATGTATTTGTCATATTTTTATATTTTCGAGAACTAAATTTTGTATTATCATCTCTTAAGGGTGCATATCTCAACGGAGTGAAAAGATGAAAAGTCAATAAAATATTATGACAAATATGGTCTTATACTAATTTGTCCTTCTATACCACGTAGGCGACTTTATTAACGGTGACAGACGAAAGTTAACGACATGATATATTTGTCGCACTTTTTACACTATTAGAGATTAAATTTTGTATTTTCATCTTTTAGGACCGCATTTATCAACAAATTACACATTAAAAAATAAAAGTGACTATTTATTCTTTTAAGCATACACTACATTGGAGGTATATTATTCTTTTATAGAAAATTGGGACATACCTCATTGCTTCTTTGTCTTCCGCGAGAGATATAAAAGGTGAATTCAAGATCAACATTAATTATATCATCTATAAGAAAGTGCCGTGTGAAAAGGTAGTATTTGCAATTTAAGTCGCAATATAATTATAGACCAGCATCAGCATGCAGGATAACGTTTTGTGCTAAATTTCTTTTAAGATAATCCACTACTCGCAATGTTGCATCTTAATGATCTTAGTTTGGGTGTTGCGAAAACTAAGAAAACACATGAACACAATACCTAATTAAGTTTGAGTCCGATTATAATGAGGAATATAAGTCATCATACCAACCATCGATACTACCTAAGAGTTTTCATGACTATTCCTCTTGCCATTGTCAAATGTCAATTGATTCTGTTCATGGAAAATGTAATACAATTTAAGAGACTATATAATGCATACTTCTATCGGCTAATAAAATATTAATATTTTAAAATTGCACCAAGATTTCATGATTTAATAAAATTATAGTTGAATAATTCATAATTAAATAATACTTTTTTAAAATTTAGGCATAATACATTAAAGAATATTATAAATTTACAACTTCTAAAATTTCAAACCACATCTTATTCTACTCAGTTGGGACCTTTTTTTTTAACATTTTAAACAAACACATTTTTATGAGAAATAAGAATTTGAAGTTTTTAATTTAATGGTGGTTTGAGAACCTTTCAACGTTAAATCAAAGACGCACTAAATTGTGGGAGTTAAGCTGTTATGCACAATTTTGTTTTTCTTTCTCTTAAATTTTTAAAATGCGAGTTTAATTTTAATTTATTTCTAAAAGTTAACTAAAAAATTAGAATTGTTTGTCATTTATATCTTATAGCATGAGATCTGAGATTTTTTTCAATACATCCCTACAAGTCCAATACTTATTGAACTTAACAGTGAATAACAAGATGATGAATAAATCTTTGAATTAATCTTAAATATACTCCTTTACTATCTTAAATTTTTAAAATATGAAATTAGATCTCAGTCAACTTTCAAAACTAGTTCAAAAAAATATTTCTCCTTTATATATTTTATGTTAATTTTATTTTTCAATACTTTCAAAATTACATTACAGTCATTACTCATTACTGAATACTGATTCTATCGATGCAATGGTGCTTCTGCGGTGTTACCGGATACGTGCTTTTAGGATTAAAGATGGTCCGAATCTTTCTGTAACGAGAAAAAAACATTTAACTGTACAAGTTAAATAAATTAGATTAAGAGTAGTAGTTATTACATTTTTTATATCCAGTGATAGTGTGTAAGATGGAGTAATATAAGTTTATTCAACCTTAATATCAACAGCATCACTTAGAAAAATTAATATTAATTAAGTTCGGATCTCGGATGCATCCAACTCAACTGGATATTTAATTGGATTGTCCATATGTTACAGGCCTAGGAACCAGCCTACACTAACAACTTAGCGTGAATCAGACACTACAGAACTTAGCTGTCACCAAATCACCAACCTTTATAACGCATGCAAAGGGTCACCGAGAGAATTGCCAGAAGAATAGACCCTAACCAATTACCAATAAATAATGAATCATCCATTTCTTGTTACATGAATACTCCATCTTTTGTCCTTCTGAAAGATTACTTTATTCCTCTCAAAATTATTGATATTTAATATTTTTTTATAAAGATTAAAAAAATAAATTATTTCAAGAAAATTAATGTTTATTAGAAAATAATTTTACTTAAATATTTTTACTCTCTCTTAATTTTAATAAATATATTATAAGATGTTTTGAGACAACACTATTTATTATAGAATAAAATTAAAATGGATATTTTAATATCTCATTAAAAAATAAAAATATTAATTAATTTTAATTTTTTTGAAAAGCTAAAATTGCAAGTCTATTTGAAACGGAGAAAGTAATTACATAGTATTGTAAACATATTTAGAAATTATTTGAAATAATATCACAATAATAAATGAAATATATGTATGAACTACTTTTATAATCATATTAAAGTAGTGCACTGTTACTCCAAACATCATCCTAGTATGTGATAATTCTTTTCTTTTTTGTTTATTAACGTCTTGTCTTATTTAGGGTAGTTGTGAGTTTTTTATTTTTATTTTTTAAATATAATTTTTAAAATAAAATGGGTTCAATAAAAATAGAGTTAAGTTGATTTTTAATTTAATTTTAAAACATTTTTACATTCATTATTAAAAATAAGAAAAAAAGTTTTGTGAATTTAAAAAAGATACATTTTAACTATCACTATGATATCATTACCATCATCATCACCTCTGTTACCGTCATTCCATCACCACTGTCATCATCACTATCACCTCCATCGTTCCACCACCACTACATTTGACCTTTGTTGCTTCCACCTTTATGTTATCTCTATATTGTTGTCATTGTTGCCACCATTATCATTTCATCATTGTTGTCGTCACTACCACTACCACCATTCCATCGCTAATACCACCACCACTACCATCATTTTGTTGTCTTCATCATCGTTGTCGTTGTTATTATTTTACCCCACCATCACCCATAATTTTTAAAATTATACTCATGATTGCCCCAATCAAATCATTGAACCACTAAGGTAATGGTTGCTAATTAACCTGCATGACCCAACATGTTTCCTCCCTTGAGCGCGACCTACTTTGGGTCAGTGGATCATCGATTTAATCATAAATCCGACTAAATAATACTAGATTGCATTAGATTCAATGCATAATCAATTCAATAGGATCTTCATCTTACCCAAACTTTTAAGACGTAATCAAACCATTCCGACTAGTTGGGTCGATCTAAGTTTTAAAACACTTTAATCGACATTCCATTTCTACTACGTTATCATCACTCTTCTATCACCACCACTACTATTTCACCTCACCACTATTATCATGGCAATCACCCCATCAGTGTTACTATCATTCTATTACCTCTATCATTATCATTATCATTATTTTATAGTAAAATAAAATAAAGATAAAATAATTGATTCATTTTATTTATATTTTTAATTTGTAACATCTTTTTATAAACTAAAAATAAATAATAAATTAAAATTCAAAATTAAAATTGATTTTAATTTTTATAAATTTCAAAATTAAAAATGAGAAACCAACCAAACAAAACATAAGATTGTATGGTAATTCATGTGCTTGTAGATGATGGATTATGGCTTATATTATGACTCGTTGACCCATAGAAATTGATTCAAAACCAACGGGGTCGGCACTGTGATGATGACGGGACAAAAGGAAAAGGATGTGCATTTGTTGTGCTAGTCTTTTTTTCTCGATGGCTGGGAACTGGGAAGTAACATTGAATTGACAACTGAGGATGATCACGCCCACACTTGTGCAATGAGAGAGAGAGGGAAAGTAAGAGGATTGAGCAAAAACAAACATACGCATGGAAATTCTAAACCAAGCCCCTTCTTTTCTTTTTGCTCCGGAACCCAATAATTGTAGGGCCTGTGACTTTTTGTCCCTCGTCACAGTGTGAAATTAAATTCTCCGTGAGCAGCCCTATCTTTGTTTTTCTCATCTTTATACCGCAACCTAATAACGCACACAGACACAGAAAATAGGTACTATGCAGAGAACAAATATATTATATTCATATACGTCATTTATTTTTGTCACATAATCTCTTTAAATAGGCAAAAATAATGGAATTATGTTTATATTTTAAAAAAAGTAATTATTTTCTTATAAAAAAAATGAAAGAAATATTATGGAGAATCAATTATATTTTTGTAAGTGCTTTTTCACTCTTAAAATTTATTTTCACATTTATAAATTTTTGGAACTCAACTTATTTAAACTTTAATTTCTATTAAAAAATAAATATATCGTTAATTTATTTGTTATTTTACTTTTTTTCTGATTTAATTTTGAATTATAAACAAGTTATGCTGAATTCATGAATCAACTTGATTGAGATAAGATTGTTTTAAGTTAATTAATCTTATGATTGAATCTTAAGAGAGTTTTATCATTTACTTAGGATAATTATATCTTATTTAACTTGAGTAGTGTTTTTTTATTGGAAATTATGAATATTTTTTAACGTTAAAGATTAATCTCAGGTGTGTTTGCTATTCATCTAAAAAAATTCTATATAAAAAAATTACTAAATCATGTCTTCACATGTCAAGTTGAAGTAAGTTTTAATTCTCATAAGCATTCTATCTAACTTGAGAAAAAAAAAAATGCATATGACCTATAAAATAAATTGTAGAAAGGTTATCATATATAAATTGAAATTCTCCAAGTAGAGAAAGGATATCCCCTCCATTTCACCCTAGCGAGCTACTCTCTCATCTCTGACCCTATATAGCTAGCTAAGACAACTCCTCATGAATCATCATGCGTCTGCTCCTCCTCCTCCTTCCTTTTTAGCCTTCTTAGCTGTGTGCCTTTGAATTCCCTCTTCAATTCCTTGACTCCACTGTGCATGTATGAACCTTCCTTTAATTCACTGTTACACAAGGTGGGATATGTCTTTATGATATTAACCCTCTTCCCTTTTTATTATATTCATCTATCTCTCTTACATCTCTGATCTGTCCCATTTTTCTCTCACTCTATATATTCATTCCACTCTCGTTTTCCTTTCTATCCTCCAGTTCAAACCCCCTCTTGAATCTTTACCTCCTGTTCATTCTTTCCTACCTTATAAGTGTTAAAATGAAATCACATAGCATGCACCTTCTTTCTTTATCTCTCTACCTTCAAGGTTTCCAACCCTTTTTCCTCCTCCTCCTCTTTCCTAGCTTAATTATTTTATTGTTTAAGTTAGGTTAATGCATCAAACATCCTCTTCTCATTTTTCTAAACACTATCTAGTTTCAAATTTTTTATTGTGTCCACTTGCGTTTATGTATGCACACATGACATGTGTCTTCTATCTCCCAGCTTTAAGTGTGTGATCACACTCCTTTTTGGTGGTGGTCTATATATCTTTTTGTGGTTTCGGAAGTGTGTTGCAATGTTTCTTTTCTTCTTTTAAGCGTAGTAGCTCACATATATGCACCTGCAGAGATAGTGAGTGGAGTTGAGCCGTAACATGAAACTGTTTAGATTGGAAGTTCGCAAAGGAAAAAGTGAAGCTGCCAGCATGATCTACCTTTGGTTAGAGAGCTCAAGAGTGCTAACCCTGACTAGGTCATGCTGTGACAGCCTCACTCCTTCCTATTTGGGGACCCATTGTAGATTCTTCAACAATCTGAAAGACACACAAGGCTTAAAAAGCAAAAGGTAAGAAGCGAGTGATGAGCATGAGAAAATTCACTGCTAGCATCGTATATTCCTTTCTTTTCTTTTTTCTGAGTTTCTGTTCTGGCAGGCGTGCGTTATCAACTTTTCCCTTTTACTTGCTCTTGTCTTTTTCTTTTTTTTTTTGCTACTTCTTTCACCGAACTAGTTCACTGTGTTATGTCTTTGGGACCAAACTTTTAAATTGATGGCCGTAGATTGCTCCTTATCTTTACTTAATTAGGGTTCCTACAACCCTAGGATGTTTATGTTATTCTAGTATCAAATTTATTCATTATGATTTTCTTTAGATTGGCTTGAATTTCTAAACCCTAGAGGTAGTTATTTTGATGTTTAAGTTGCTATGCATGTGTGAGTGTTATGTAGTGTTATGTGGAGTCATAGTTTATGCAGCTTAATATAAGACATGTTCCTCTTTTGTGTCCATGATGTGTTTTTCTCTTGATGGTTGCATCTACTTATTTTCCTTCATTAAATGTTAAAATATACGTAATTAAGACGCGCAGTTGTTGAGGTTCAAAGCAGTGAATTTGAGGCAGAGATAAACACTCTTGCAGGTCTGATTCTGGGCTTTCAATAATTAGCCATTAGTTGTTTTTAACTTGGCAGCGTATTTGACTGACTTTATTTGATATGGGTAGAAAGCAGGTTCAGAAGATTGTTGATTACTAAATATGCTCGATTTTGGTTTTAAAATGGAGGGATTTGTGACCTATAACTCTAATTATGTCTATGCTGAGAACAAATAGTGATCGCCATGCGGATGCAAAAGGGAATACTAACGGTGATCAAGGCTAACTACAGTAAGAAGATATTGCGAAAAAGAAAATAACGAACTAGTGTATAATGTTTACTGTTCAACACAGCGAAGTATGAACGTATTATATATATGTAGTATTTTCCTCATCTCATATTTTGATCTTTAATTTTCACAGACTTCATCGATTTGTCCATATACAACATTAATGAAGTATCAACATAAGTATCCAAGACTGTTAGGTAGTCATTTTTGTGAAATTAGTGTAATTTTTGTTAAATTTCAGCGAGTAAAATTATTTATAATATTTACGAAATAAGACTAAGTGGCGTTTAATAAGCATGACTTGTATGAATGTATAAAATTAATTGCTTCAATAGAAGTTGTATGTCATAACTCATAACTGGTATTATTTTTTAATATTTGTCATTTTTAAGTTTATTGTATGTTTAAATGAATGTATAATAACCATTTTTCTTTTAACAGGTAGTACATGTTAGGATAACTTTTATAAACATAAAGCAATTTGTTAAAAAAGATCATTTACATACGTGTTTTGATTAAAAATGATTTGATTAATGGCATACGTTGTTTAAAATAGGAATTATTGTTATTCGATCACTTCATGTTGAAAAAGAAATTTGGTCGCTCATTGATATTGGGTAAAGAGGCAAAGGAGTTGGCTCGATGTTTAGTAGATGGAAAATAATAAAGATCATTCCATTACAGGGAAATCAAGTGAAAAGAGAAATTAAAAAAAAATACAGTAAAATGAGATGAAAGTGGAACAGAGAGACAGAAATAAATAAAAGTTAATTATAGATATGGACATGACCAGTTATGTGATAAGAAATTAAGAAGAAAAAAATATTAAATAAAGAAAACGAGACTATATAATAGTAGTTCAGAAAGTTAAGGTGATCTAGTTGTGTGGAGAGGTTATGGCTGAATGACGGTGACAACATGGAGGGTGAACACAATGACAAGCTTGTGGTTTATGGGTGAGAGATCAAGGGCATGGACATGGCGAAACTAAGTAAGCTCCGCCAATTGCACCCTCAATGCAAACTTCACGACCTAAAGTTGCAACTCCAGAACAAGACTCACGTATACTTTTGGTGCTTACCTATTTACCCTAGTGCACAGTCACCACCATTGTGGATCCTTTGTAAACGGTATCACTTAAAAAAAATTGGAATGGTGTAAGAAGAAATTTGATGAAAATTAACTGATTTAATTGTAACCTAATGTAAAAATTATTCACACCATTAACTAATAAAAGTTATCTATGCGATGGCTTTTAAGATAATTAGCTATAAGGCTTAAAATTTATATATATATATATATATATATATACATATAACCGTATAATTTTGGGTGATAATGTGTAAAAAAACATTTCCATGGTAATTCAGTTGTGGTTTTCTCAAACTCCATTTATAACAAATAGTATTGTTCAAAATACTTACAATGACACAGAAAAGAAAATGCAACATCTTTACTATTTTTTCTCATTTAATTAACTTCAAGAGTATTATTATTAAAAGGGCACGGAATTGTTTATATATATATATATATATATATATATATATATATATATATATATATATATATATATATATATATATATATATATATATATATATATATATATATATATATATATATATATATATATATATATATATATATATATATATATATATATATATATATATATATATATATATATATTTTTTCTATATATATACTATACACAGATATATATATACATATATATATATATATATATATATATATATATATATATATATATATATATATATATATATATATATATATATATATATATATATATATATATATATATATATATATATATATATATTTGTTCTATAACTGCATACGAATCAATTTTATTGTGCAACAGGCTAATATACACAAAAATAAAAATATTACTGAATTCTAAGTATTATTAAGAAATATTAGTAACATATTTTTTTATATATTATTTTAATCACATTAGAGTATTTTTAAGGGGGATTCTTTAACTCAATAATCTCTTTTCACCAAATTTATCGATATACATGCAAAATCGCTTGCATGAAAATTGAATTTCTCTCCAAAAATTGTCTCTATTTCAATTTCTTTAATGTTTCTTTTTAATTGATTGAAAAAATATATTTAAATGCATTGTAAACATCATATAACCCAAAAAAAAGTGATCCAAAATTTAAAATTAGTTCTACCACCAAAAAATGTTGTTAGTTAAAATGTTGTGTTTTTCACTTCCTCTCATCCGGCACTATACTCTGCGTGGATTTCTATTGGTTTCATCTGCCCGACCTACTAAAGATGGAACCAAAAATGAACAAAAAGGATGTCCAAATCACAACAAACTTCATCAAGATCAATACAAGTTAACTGTTTCGTTTCCCAATCAGGCTCATACCTTCCCCCTTTGTTAAAAGCTGTTCCACCCCCGTTTGTTTGGTAGATTAGGCATGACTCCCAATAGTTTCTTTTAAATTTTAATGTGCAATGGACATCATGATAGAAGGTTAGATCAAGAAGGAAGTGATTGTTTGTTTAATTTGAAATTCTTCTTCTCTCCAATTGTGGCAAGGAAAATTTAATTTCTCTTCGATCTCCAATACCTTGGGCCGTGTTATCATACCTTTTGAGTCAAAATTAACATTTGTTTAACAATGTAAATTGTAAAATAAAAGCTATCCTTCCATCACACAACAAATAAATTCTTTTTTTTTAATGATGGTATTGTTATAAAATATTTATCACCTGAGGATTTTTTTTTATTCCAAAAATCATAAACACACACTAAATATAAGTATTTTTTTAATATAATTTATTTTATATTCAAAATTAGTATTAAAACTTTGTATTGGAGACTTAAATTATTATGTCAACTTAGCTAATGTTATTAAACAAAGATAAAGATACACTCGGGAAAATGGATTAAAAAAATGGAATTACTTAAGGCCAAGTAATGAAATTAATGATGCATGCGAGAGAAAAAGTATTCACCGACTTTCTTTCTTTTTCTATTTGTTTATTCCCTCTTCCCAACGTGACTCTATGTTATGTTGAGAGATACTACATTTCTTTTGTGTTGCATTTGTAGGGAGCCATCCAAATGGTCCCCCATAAACTTAGTGGTAGGCACTTTTACTTTGGTTGATGTAAACTCTAAGAGAAAATCATTTAGAAATATTCAAAGCCTTTGATGGTTGGGTGGAGCATGATAATATTTCAAAATTTTCCTACTTTGGACCACCGCCACCTGTCCTACATATGATAACAGCAATCAATTATTTTATTTTGTTAAGGACAACGATTAATTAATTTATTACTAATATCATGGCCTTTTCGGGTGCTTAACCAACCAATCGTAAATGAATAGAAAAGGTTTACTCCAGTACTCTCGATCTATTTATATACTACTTATTCTCTTTTAAATTTCGTGGCAATAGGCAATAGGGAAGAGTTATAAGCAAAAAATTCCCCCATTTATTTTTTCCTTTCTCTTTTTGAAACAAAATATGAATAGTTAATCGTGAATTAATAATAGTTGAAGCTATCAGCTTTAGCTAAACTTTTCTCTGATTCAGACCAGGAAAGATCATATCGTGTAACAGTTTCACCCGTTTGTGGAATCACTGAATGATATTTTGTATTAAAATGTTAAGTTTTACCCCAGTTTGTAGCCTATTTGTTGACTAATTCCATGAAAACAGACAAAATAAAATAAAACAAAGTAGTTCTGCGATCTCATCATTTATTAAAATCTTACATATATAAGCTTAATTATTGTCAGGTTGCGAAAATGTACCATTTCACCTCCAATTTGTCGAATCTTACAATGAAGTTACTCAACGTTTTGTATCTTTTGAAAAATAAACATTTCTTTTCTATCAGTTTGGAATGTTTAGTGGTTTTACAAATTTAAAAGAAAACTTTAATATTTTTTAATCCTTTAAATTTAAATAATTATGTTTTAGTCCTTAAAAAAATTTATTTTTATTACTCCATCAAATTTTGGAAAAACTATTTCTAATCTCTTTTATTGTTTGCGTTAATAATGTTATAAATTGTAATGATTTTTCATTATAAAAAATGTCTTTTTTAATTTAATTTCTTGAAATTTTATTTGTGATAATTTAAAACAATAGAATATATAAAAAATCTTCACAGTTTCACATTCATATATATTTTTATTTTCTTCTTTAAAACTTCATAATATGTAAAAAGAAAGTCATCAAACCATACAAGTTAAATATTTTGATGATTTAAAATTACAATTTTTTTGAAATAAATTAAAAATAAATAAAATTTGATGGTTGAAAGTTATCACAAATTATAAAACTATGAACACAATGAATAAAAAGGAACTAAAAATATTTTTTTTAAAAATTGAGAACTAATAAAAACAAATTTTTTTAAAAGACTAAAAACATATTTAAAATTTAAAAGAATTAGTCATCTCGTTGAAAAAAAATATGACATGGCCTTTAGAATATATGCGAGTTCCTTTGACTATATTATTACAAATTTGAATTTTCATTTTTGTGTCGTATAATTTTTTTTTAGCATTTTTGGGTGTGTCTAATTATATATGCTGGGGAATCTTGACCGCATACTATTAGATATCACTGTTAAGGTTTTGAGTGACAAGATCTCCCGCGTCCACATACGGTTGGAGCTTATGAGATATTTTATCTTGCATCGACGTGTTCTCATATCATTACTTTATATTACTGTCATAAAATATACTTTTTTATATTTCAAATATAAGAAAATCTTAACAAATTTTACTTTTTTTTAGCTGGTCTGCAAGTCACACTAGAATATATATGACAAAAGTATTTTTCATTTCTTGTATTTTTGTCCATTTATTATAAGGATATTTTAATGATTTAATATTTAATAATAAAAAAATATTTTTGTCTCCTACATGACTCAATATTACTTCTATTTACTCTTACTCTACATTTGCTTACTTCTTACTACCAATTAATTTCTATCTCTAACGTAATAACTCATTACTCCCTCCAAAGCAAAATTGCCATAGAAGAAGAAGAGAGGGAAAAGAGATTTTTTGTTTTTGTAAAAGTAAATATTAAATTACTATTAGTGACAGATTTATTTCAAGAATCCAATCTGTTTCATTACCACTTATCTTAATTAGCATAATCTGACCTACTATTAGTGTGTTTGGAGTAAGTTTATGATGATAAAAAAATTAATTATTTTTATGATAAGGTAAAACAATAAATAGTTTTTTTAGGAAATAAAATAACAAATAGTTACTTCTATTTTTTAATGGTCATCATAATTTTGTAAAAGTAAAATCGTTATCTAAACACACCATACATGGCAAATTGGTAAGACTTTAATCATATTACTCGTAGGCTTTTCATTATAGATTTTTTTAAAATATTTATATTTGTATTTAAGTTGCACCACCATCTTCTGATTAGCTGTCCCAGTTAAACAATCTTTTTTTTGAAAGGCCTAGTTAAATAATCTTACTCCTCGATCATAACTGTGGAATGTGGGTTGTTTAATTTTATTTTAGTTTCCCCGGTAAACAAAACAAGTTTCCTGATCATTTATGCCTCGTTGTGATTTGTGGAGAGCAACTATGATTTTGTTCTAAAATATCAGCCGGCATGAAACTATATTTCATTACTGATACATAAAGAAGATTGCCATTTGGCAATGTTAGTTTCAGGTGTATAGAGTATGTTGACATGGAAGAGTAAACCAATAATTTTCCTTTTGCCCTAAAGAAATTAGAAAGAATAATTTCATGCCACTGGTTGCCGACTACCAACTGCCATGAAGGGCCGCGCTTGCAGTTTGACAACTATGACTGGTTTATCTTTTTGAAAATATTCAACTTTCATATCGATTATCTCACTCTTTTTAAAGTGTAGTTTATATATCTATTAGATAACTTCATTTGATACTAATTAATTTTAAGATAATAATCTTAATTTTTAAAGTTAAGTACTTTTTTAACTTTGAGACTGTTCTTAAACAACAGTTCAACATTTTTAATGTACAGACTCAATTTGAATTCTTATTTCTTTTTTAGTGGTCCAATAATTTCACATAAGATTTAAAAATAGTGGCGGAGTGACATAAGACGGTGGAGATTGGGGACATTGGCCCCTTGACGTTTTTTTATTATAAAATTTATTATATTTTAATATTAAGATATTTTATTTTTATTTAGTAGATCTGATTATAGATATTATGATATTCGGTGTTATTCATTTTTATAAAATATTTTATTTCTCTTTTATAGCATTCACCCTAAAAGTGATGATATTTTTTTCCTCATTTTACATAAGTATTCAATTACTTTTCAATATCTCCATTTTGGAGATGATTGTATTTAAAAAAAAAACATTCGAGTATAATTTATTAATTTCAATACTTTTTTTTTGTAATTCATTATTGTTATTTTTAAAGATTATAAATATTGTATTTGCAATTAAACGACTGCATTAGCATTTTATTTATTTTGATTTGATTTTTAGACACACCAATAGATATTATTTCTTCTTAACATTTTTTATATATTTGTTGTGTATCTCCTCTCATCTTTGTTATTCTATGCATTGTTCGATGTGTTCTTGGCCTCAAGCATACATGTTAATACTTAATACGCACTGAGGTTGTAGAAAATAAGCTAGTAATCTAATCTATTTTGTTTTAGTAGAGTTTTATAAGAAAATTAGTAAGACCTTTTTCTAAAGATTTATGTTTAATGCGGATATTAGTCTTTATTTTATTATGAAAACATCAAAGTTTTTTTTTTTTTTTTTTACTGCAAGCGTGAAAGTTTATAGTAACATGTGAAATTGAAGTTTGCCATTTACAATCTTGGATTTTTTAGGAAAAAAATGTTTAGTTTGTCTTATGTGTCAATATTCGTGCAATTAATCTTTTAATAGATTAGTAATTTAACTAATGTTTAGAATTAAGAATATTATAGCAACTTGATTGATACATATTTGTTAGAAAAAAATAATTTCTATGGTTGACTCCCTCTACTAGTTAATCTTAGCTCTGTCCCAACTCAAGTTCTTAACTTATTTTTAGTGAATTCCATTTTATCTTTTCATTCATACAAGAACTCCCATTTTAACTTTAAAAAAATGTTTCTTTGATAGTTAAGTAACCTTCGTTGTGGTTGTATATATAAGTAACTTCTATAAGAACTTAGTTTCTCTAATGATATTTTCAAATTACTTGACTATAAGAATCAACAAAAATAATTGCATTGGAGTTGATCTAAGCAATTACAGGCAAAGTTGTTTAACCATTAAATAGGCAATTTGTATTTATAAAAAGTGTTTCCTTAAAGGAATCCACTAAAAAATAAGTTTTAGAACTGAATTTGAGTTTTACTATTTGGAGTGAAAATTAATTAGTGTTTTTAAATTCTACATAGCAATAAAGACTCACTAATTCAAAGGGCGTTAACAACCGAGATGCTGTTGGTATGGAAATCTAAACGGTATAAATCTTTGCATAGATGCAGAGCAGTATCCAAGATTGGATAACGAAGCAACAGTTACAAATTTCGTATAGCTTGTTTAACAACATCAGAATACAGTGCCACAAGTAGATTTAATCACATGAAATTTGATCTGTGCTTAGAGCAGGTCTTCAATATCAATGAAGTGTTCATAAGAAGTCTGATTCTTCTTTCTTTTTGAGTTCTTGTTTCCGTGGTTCATCTGGACTTTTGGTCTAGACGTTTAGCTAAGCATGAGGCTCAACATACCATAGTAAATCCTTGGTCCTTAGCTTAGACAGTCAAGTTAAAGCAAGAATGATAACATATCAGTAATAAGCAAACGGACAAATGAAATCTCAGTCTTTATTCAGAGGCTTGTGAAGAATGCATGCAACTCTGCTAATATCAATTTGAAGGTCTCATAGCCCAAATATATGTGAAAATAGGTCATGAACTCAAGTATAAAATGATTTTGCACTATCAACCAGTCACTCACAATCTATCTTGTATAGTATGCTTTTGACTTTTACAATCATTATCTTAAAAGTCATACTAATGATAATTTGTGATTAGTTAATAATGTAAAACTATTTTATACTAACCATTAAACTTGATCATTTTATATATTTTTTTGGTACATAAGAGAGTTACGAACATAAATTTATCACTCCTATCCTTATTCCCATCACCCCAATTACCATTTTAGAGATGAGTTGTTACTGATATTATAATACTTTCATAATACACAAATTTTTCAACTACTACTACTGTCCATAATTCCTACCTTAAGTAAAGGAGGTGTTCATTAAGATTCTATAAATTTCAAGCATCTTGAACACTTGAATATATGATATTTAGGTGTTAGACATATGAAAATTCAAGATCCTTTATGTTTTTAAACCATAAAAGGTCTTGGATTTTCATACATAGTATACACGAATATATCATATTCAAGTGTTTTAAGATGCTTGGAATTTATGATTCTTCAAACGTGTGACGAGGTAAAATGAAAACAAATGCTTAATCTTGAAGACCAATACTTTTACCCACTTAACGTGATGGCTAAAGAACGTTATATCTGAAACAGGTACGAGCTTTGTAAACCAAGCAATTGGCCATGACACAGCTGCAATTCCAATACAAATTCCCCATTGCTCCCATGTTAATCTCTCCGTATCAGCAAACTTCCTTAGGAGTTCCACCATCAATACTTGAAGAACCAAAGTAATCCCCACAATTCCAAGAAACAAGTGGTTTTTGTGAGTGCCTTGGAACACATTAAGTTTCTCCATACTTCTAGAGTTGAACTCGTTGAAAACTTGGCAGAGAACAAAAGTATTAAAAATTAGAGTATCCTTTACCTTCCCATTTACATTGAAGATTGACTTTCCATTGAATTGTAAAACCAAGAGAACAGCAATCTGATATAAAGCTTGAGCTAAAAGGTTTCTCCACATAATTCTAGTAATAAGAGGCTCAGTTCTACCCACTGGCTGTTTCTCCATCAACTCCTTTGTAGGCCTTTCTGTAGCCAGTGCCAATGCTCCTAGAGTATCCATAATGAGATTCACCCATAGTAGTTGAACTGTTGTTAGGGGAACATCTCCCGAAGAAACCGCTGCAACAAAATTGATCACTAGTGCTGCAACATTTACGGTTAGTTGAAACTGGATGAATTTCTGGATGTTGTTATAAACACATCTCCCCCACCTTAAGACAGTGGCCACAGAATTGAAGTTGTCATCTAAGATCACAATGTCAGAACTCTCCTTGGCAACTTCAGTTCCTTGAATCCCCATAGAAAGTCCAATATCAGCTTCTTTTAGAGCAGGTGCATCATTTGTGCCATCTCCCGTGACTGCAACAACATGGCCTTTCTTTTTCAAGCATTGCACCATCAAAAGTTTGTCCAAAGGGGATGATCTTGCCATCACGCGGATCTTCTCAACTTTCTCCATTCTCTCTTCCTCCGTGTAGTTCCTGAATTCCACACCTTCCACCACTTCTCCTGCATTTACATGGCCATCAAGGTCTAATATTCCACATTCTGCTGCTATGGCCTTTGCAGTGAAAATGTTATCTCCAGTGATCATCTTGATACTAACACCTGCAAGTTTACAAGTTTCCACAGCCTTCTTAACGTCAGATCGGCATGGATCCTTGAGGCCAACAATACCTAGCAAGGTCAAGCCATCTTTTCTAAGGATTTGATGCACTTTCTCCTTATCGTTATAATCATTATCTTCTGAAATGTGCATGTAAGCAAAAGCAATACATCTAAGGCTACTAGCAGCCATGCCTTGAATTATCTTCTCAAGTTTACTCCGATCTTCATCAAGGGACTTTTCTATGCCGTTATTGTCAATGTAATTAGAACACATTGCAAGTATAATCTCTGCAGCACCTTTCCAATGCACGTGAACTGTGCTGTTGGTCTTCTTCCTTATTGCCACGCCACTTCGTTTCTTCTCCGAGTTAAACGTTTCAACATGGAGTACTTCATGTGTGCGCTTCAGTTCGTCCATGTCCATGCCTAAATCTGACGCGGCCCACAAGAGTATAGCTTTCTCTGTTGGGCTACCAGAAATTTCAGGTTCAGATTCTGATGAAGGTTTATATATACTGCCAGTTGTGTTGAGGCCAACTCCTTGGTGAAATAACTCAAGAACTTTAGGAGCCATTGCATTGGAAAAGTTTTCCATAGCATTTTCTAGGCCAAGCCAAAACTTGGTGACTCTCATTTGATTCAAAGTTAAGGTGCCAGTTTTATCTGTGCAAATAACTGTTGCTGACCCCATAGTTTCACAAGCAGAAAGTTTCCTCACCATTGCTTGGTCTGCCATCATTCTTTTCATGGAGTAAGCAAGTGTGAGAGTAACAGCCAATGGCAGACCCTCAGGGATTGCCACAACCACAATGGTGACTGCAGCAGCAACAATTCGCACAACCGCGTTGAAAACATCGTTTACATCGGTTTTACTCCCCTGGAACTCCTGATTCCCTTTATCATCTTGCGTGTTTCCAGTGAAATAACGAATTAACAAGACTATGAGAACAAGAAAAGCGACTGCGAGGCCTACCTTTCCAATAGAAGAGGTTAACTTGTCAAGGCGAGCCTGCAATGGTGTCCTTTCCTTGGTGTCTCGCGAAATTGAGCTCATCATTTCACCCCATGCTGTGTTGGTTCCCACAGATGTCACAAGCATCTGAGCAAAGCCATCCACCACTTTTGCACCAGACAGCAAAAAGGGGCTATTTGAAGGCTCAATTTCTACATGGTCGCTCTCACCTGTCATACTTGATTCATCCACTAGCAAAGAATAGCCACTTAAGAACAACCCATCAGCTGGAATTTGATCACCAATTTTAAGTGATACAATATCTCCCACATGTACCTCAAAGATGGATATCTGTTGTGGCCTTCCATTTCTCACAACTTCAACTTTGATGTTGTTGCTTATCTTAGACAATTTATCAAATTGCCTCTCTTGTCTGAAGTTGCTGAGTGCAGTGACAACAACTACCAGAAATACTGCTACAAATATACTCCCTCCTTCATACCATCCTTCCCCTGGCCCATGTTCTTTTATGCCAAATCCAAGGGAAAGGCCAGCACAAACAAGAAGGATCAGAATAGTTGTGTCATTGAAAGCCTCCACTACAAAGCTTAGAAATACCTTGGGTGGAGGCCTCTGGTAAGTGTTTGAACCAAACAATTCACGCCGTGTGGCAACGTCATCGTCGCTGCCACTGATTCCCTTTGCTGGAATGGTTCCAAGAATATTTGCAACACCTTCAACTCCTCCAAACTCAGCAAAGGCTTCCAAGTTTTTGTCCTTTACCATGCTAGCAAGTCTTGCTTTGTCAACATCAGGAACCAAGGAATAATGATTATTGGTCCCATGTTGGGGAATTAGTGGCTCAATGATATCAAGAATGCTTCCGGAACCGGAAGATTGAGATTGGAAGAGTTTAGAGTAAGGATGAGTGTTTGTATTTCTCTTAGATATGACTTCTTTGGCCAAGGCAAGCATGACCCTTCTAGAATAAATAGCTGTATAAGCAAAACGCCATCTCTTTTTGGCAGTGTTGATGGTGTAATTCACAGTGGTGGTTATGTCAATGAGAAATGAGCTATCATCATATTTCGGATTTTGGCTATTCGACATGGTGGATTAAGAGGAAATCAGAATTGCTAATGCTATAATTACTTAATCCAGAAGATACTAGGAAAGAACTTCATTCTGAACATTCAATGGTTGTTATCTTCTATATATAATAAACATATGGTTATATTTCGTGCGAGAGGGTCCATAGGGACAATTTCCGTGTAGCTTCCAAGCATAACTATGCAAAAACAACTGTGCTTTTTTTTTTTTTCCATAAACATACAGAAAAAATTACCAAAACATACACTTTTACTGTGTATAGTGTAAATTCAGGTGGGGGACCCAAGTTTACACTGTATATTTTCAAATTTTTTCGAAAACCAGTTGAGAGTTCAGGTTGACGACCCAAATTCTCAACGTGATTTTTTTTAGAATTTTTTTTTTAAAATATTTTTATAAAAATATAAATAAAAAAAATTAGTAAAATTATAAAATATTACGATATGATTTTTTAGTTATCATGTAGGTACTTAAATAAAACACTTGAACATGTTCTGAATTTTTATGAAGTTAAATTTGTGTTTCGTTTGTGATTTTGTTTTGTTATGTACATTAATTAAAAAAATGAGAAAATTAATTAGTAGTTTTAAAATAAATTTAAAAATGGGAAATGATTTAAAAATAAATAAATTGATTAAAAACACAGTAAATAAATAATTACTAATTACTACATCTCAATTATATAATACACATAAACTAAAACAGTATGTTAATTGAGATGAGAGACATAGAGACATGCATAATAAACAAAACATAATAAAACAAGAATAATGGAACATACTACCAAATACAATTGAAACACGAAAATGACGAAACTAATGATAATTCAAAAGATGTTGTGCAAGAGACATGTCTTCTTTTATTTTGGTTATTGGTTTGCTAAAAATAACTAAAATATTTGATGAAACTGTTGCACGATATCTTTTTTCTTTGGATTCTTTGACCTGATTACTATGAAAAAATTTGTCATAGATATTTTTAATATATTGGAGATAAATTTAAAAAATTGCATAACATGACCACTTAAACATTGTTTCAAGGGTCCAAACCATAGTTTTTATGATTTTTTACTCTTAATTTGAGGTCGTTGTCGATGAAACTGTTACATGATATATTTTTCTCTGGATTCTTTGATGTGATTAATATTAGAAATATTTGTCATGGATACTTTTAATGTATTGGCGATAAATTAAAAAAATTACATAACATGACCACTTAAACATTGTTTCAAGAGTAGAAACCATATTTTTTTCATTTTTTACTCTTAATTTGAGGTCATTGTTGATGAAACTGTTGCACGATATATTTTTCTTTGCATTCTTTGACGTGATTAGTATGAAATTTTTTTGTCATGGATATTTTTAATGTACTAAAGATAAACTAAAAAAATTTCATAACATGACCACTTAAACATTGTTTCAAGGGTCAAAATCATAGTTTTTTTTTATTTTTTTACTCTTAATTTGAGATCGTTATCGATGAAACTGTTACATGATATATTTTTCTTTGGATTCTTTGACGTTAAAACTATAAAAAAAAAATTGTCATGGATATTTTTAATGTATTTGACATAAATAAAAAAATACATAACATGATCACTTATCATTGTATCAATGGTTGAAAGCATAATTATTTGGGATTTTGTCGGTTGCGTGCAAGCATTCATTGTGCGGTCATATGCAATGATAATTGGCATGCAAGGTTGAGCAACACATGACCTCGAGATGCGATAAGGATCTGTGCTGTGAGCAGCAATAATAAAAAAACAACTTTAATCATTTGCACAGACTCTGTTGGTTGTGTGCAGTTTTTCACTTTGTGGTCACATGCACTAATAATTGGCATGCGAAACTGAGCAACAAATGGCCTCAAAATGCAATAAGGGTCTATGTGATGAGCAGTAACAAATAAAAAAATACGTTTAATTGTTCGCATAGCCTTTGTCAGTTGCGTAAAGTTGTTCATTATGCGATCACATGCACTGATAATTGCCATACGAGGGTGTATTACACATGGCTTTTGTCTGAATGTAAGTCCTTGAGATTCAAAAGCAAATTAAAACGATTGTCTTACTGTTATGCCTCTAGATTCCAAAGCACGCCAACCATTAGCTTGTGATTGATTATATATTTAAGTGCATCATATCACCCTATACTTTGCATAGTTACATAAACTGTCTCTGAGCAAAAAAAAAATATAATGCAAGAAAAATAACTTCAGCCCCAATTTGTGTGTTCATTTATGTCAATGGTGAGATCATTTGTAGTTCAAGTGGAAACACAGTTTTCACTAGTGACAACACAAAATCGATATTGTTGTACCCAACAATGACGCTGCCAGACATAATCATTGTAATACATTCATCAATTACAGATGATGATGTTTCGTCTGTAATTACTTCAATTTGGTATCGTTGCCCTATATACGAAATGAATGGACATGTTGAGTATATGGCATGTCGAATTAATGGTGAAGAGGATGTTTGATGTATGCTTAATACATTTACAAATATGACAAGTGTAATATGTATGAAACTTAGAGTTGAAGTTCATACTTCACCATCACTGTCTCAAGGTAATGACCTAATCTAGGCAGAGATGGAGCAGAATCTGAATAATTCCTTGAAATTAGAATAAACTATTTAACATATTTTATTATTGTATTGCTTTTAATTACTTGTTAGTATTTATTATGTATTTGGTGTTTGTACCATATGTTTGTACAATGCTTTTCAGTTGTTATTTTTGTTTGTCATGAGGGTACTTAAATAAATTGCAAAATTAAAGGAACATGAACATAATGTAAGTGGAAAACTTCAACATAAGTTAATTGGAGAATGATATTTTCTTAGGACAATAGATTTTCCTACTTAATCCCCATAATGGTGTTATGTTCCACATGGAGGACGTCTCTTATTACGTCCTGGATTTCAACGTGGGCATTGATATGGTATATCATGCAATGATGAATTATTATCTTCAACATATTGACTAAACATCAAATTGAAACTTGGTGGAGTAAAGTGACCCATTTTGTTTTGTAGGCTATGCATGTATTCACGAGCTAATGTTGGCGTGCCACAATCAATTACAAAAACATTGCTCAAGAATTCATCAAATTGGATAATTGGTGGAGTGTAGGCCATGTTCAAAGGACTAGGTGGAACGTAATTCGTCATGGGGGGAATTGGTGTGTATGTAGGATTACATTTTGGTTGCACGATGTTTGTTGCATATATAAAAAAATAATAGTATTACTTTGATACCACGCCAAGTATTCTTAAGAATGTTTTGCATGCCCTACAATCGATTGTCCATGTAAAACCATTGATTGACGTTGTTGCCAATACATTATCCATTTTGCATGTTTTTCAGCCCAATTTGTGTCAGTTTGACCTCGCATGTCGATTTTGTGAAATTTGTCCATGTTTTTTTGGGGATCTGGTATGCCTTGTTGGAGGCGGAATTGAAGTTTAACTCTATCCGCATGTTTCCATTCTACTATTCAGAAACAAATTAGTGTGGTGCAGGTTGACCATATGGAGGAGTCTACGAAATCTCTCGACAAAATAAAGTCCAAAAAGTAGAGATATGGATTCTGCAAGAACTAAAATGATACAAATGAATAATTAATTAATTATTAAAAACACAAACCTCAACAGAATTTTTATGTAACCCATAGTTTAGTATTTATTACCTATTCAACTGTCATGTTGTCTAATCTCATTCTATAACCGATGACATCTCTATGTGGTGTGCCAGTAAAGCTTAATCCACTGTCACTCCATCTAATAAATAGAATAATATAAGTTTAATAGATACTATACTAATCATATAACTATATTTGAGATTCATATTACCTCGTAACCAACAGATACGATGGTCTGCGATTAACTCTTGCTGCACTGAAGGACATGTGATACTATGCCCAAGAATGCAACAATGACGCACACCCGCCCATGATTTTCGCCTCAAAGTCATTTCCCTGTACAGCGTTGCTAGACAAGCAGAGCCCCAATTATACCGTCTGACTCGTTCGAGATTAGCCAACACAGTTAGGTATATCAAATGAACCCGATTTCCCATCTTATCTGACATTAAAAGCCCACCAATTACCACAAAATGTAAGCTCTACAATGTGCTTCTAATTGTTGTTGTGTTGGTTCCATGGGAAGCGGTGACATATTATCTTTCAACCACTTAAGCTTAATGGTAGAGTCGACCAATGCTTCTCCCTTTGGCGGAACCACCTCCAAATATTGTTAACACATTTCCTCCCCATCATAGTATGTTGCACTAGTGACTAACCTACCGTCCACCGTTATGCTAAGCTATAGTTCTACATCCTCTAGTGTAATTGTGCATTCTCCAATAGGAAGATGAAAAGTGTGAGTATTTTGTCTCCATCGCTCAACAAGTGCAGTGACTAGATGATGATCAATTTTGAAGTGTCGTAATTTCGCAACATCAACAAAGTCAACAGGACTTAACAACGACTCAATTAAAGGATGAGGAAGGGGCATGGAATGACAATAAGAAATGATATTGGTGGTTGTCCCTATAAATTCGAAGTTACATTTTTATAATTGTCACGACAATAAAAATTGTGTTATCAAATAATCATTTAATTTGTATTTACCATGTTTTGTATCTTTGAAGATCGATGACAATCTTGTTTTCATAACAACGTTGCTGCCATCATTCTCCCTTTACACAATGAAAGTTGATTCAAAATTTTGTTATTGAGATTCAAAAATAAGTTGGTGTAGGGAATAAGTTGATGTATGGAATAAGCAATTGTAGACGTTTTTATAAGCGTGAAGACACTGTGCGAAGTACTATGCACATCACTGTGAAGTGTCGGGAATCCTACAGAGACACTATACACATCACTGTGCTCGTCATGAATCCAATAGAGACACTGTGCATTTCATTATGCGCGTCATTATGCTCGTCAAGAATCCTGTAGGAGCACTATGCACATCACTATGCTCGTCAAGAATCTTGCAGAGACACTGTGCTCGTCACTGTGCCCGTCAGGAATCCTACAGAGACATTGTGCACATCACTGTGTGTGAATGTATGAATACATGAATTTTGATGATGCCAAAGAAGAATTAAACAATGCCGCTTCAAAGGATAAGCATTTGCTTCAAGATTACTTCAAGATTGCTTCAACAAACAAAGTCTTGTTTCAAGATTCACTAAAGATCAAGCATTGCCTCAAAACAAAGGGTTTTAAAGTCATGCAAGGCTCTGGTAATCGATTACCAGGAAATGTAATAGATTACCAGAAGGGAAGAATGAAAAATAGCTATTGAAAAGGGTTTTGAATTTGAAATTTTGAACATGTAATCGATTACCATATATCTGTAATCGATTACCAGCAACAAAACTCCTAAAATTCAAATTCAAAAGTCATGACCCTTCAAATTATAATTGCGTAATCGATTACACAAACATTGTAATCGATTACCAGTGGAGAGTTTTCAGAAAATCTGTCAACAGTCACATCTTTTGATTGAATTTGTGAATGACCATCAAAGGCCTATAAATAGGTGACTTGGGCACGAATTTTGAAGAGAGAGTTTTGTTTGTTCAAAATGTCTTATCCTCTCAAAAGGAAATGAGAGAGATTCCAAGAGAATTTCATTGCCAAATGCTCTCTCAAAAGAAACTATTGGGAAAACACTTGCAAATCCATTAAGAGTTCATCCATGGACTTCAATTGTAATATCCTTTTTCTTTAAGAGAGAATTTCTCTTCTTTCTTCTTATACAAAGAGATTGATTAAGGGACCAAAGGTATCTTAAGTTGCAAGAATTCCTGAATACAAGAAATAGGTTGTCCCTGTGTGGTTCAGAAGTTGTAAAGGAATTTACAAAGATAAAAGAAAATCTCAAGTGGGTTGCTTGAGTACTGGACGTAGGCACAGACTTTGTCGAACCAGTATAAAACTGTGTTTGCATTCTCATACCACAACTAAAAATTGTGATACAACATTGTTATCAAACCGAAAGTGTCAATATATTGTGGTACAACATTGTTAACAAACTAATATGGATGAGAGAGAAAAATATCAATTATTATTCAATCTGCATACTAGTAGGTCATTCAAAAAATAGATGCTCCTTGAAAGTTCTAATCAAGCAAAATATTTTTTTTTGTTTACTATCAATATATTTAATTTCATACTATATATAAATTAGAAAAAATTCTTCAACGGTAGTATTTTTAACTATTTTTTTAAACTTTATATCTTCTCTAATTTTATTAATTTCCTTTATTTATATTTTTAAAAAATATTTTAAAAAAAATTAATTTTTCTAAAAGAATCATGTTGAAAATTCGGGTTAGGGAACCGAATTCTCAACGGGTTTTCAAAAAAATATTTAAAAAATACAGTAAAGTTGAATCCCACAATCCGAATTTATACTGTGCACGATAAAAGTATATGTTTTGATAAATAATGGAAGAATGTTATGTTTTGGTATTTTTTTCTGTATGTTTACGAAAAAAAATCGTCCTTTTTTATAGTCTAATTTAGTCAAATTTTTATAAGACACTCTGTACACACACTCTTGCCGGACACGTCAAATCAGTTGTGAGAAGAAAGTTGCTACTTCGATACAAATTCATAATAAAATCATACGATTAGAACCGTTTTATAAAAATCTAACGGTTCATAAGATAGTTTTATAAATTCAATTTAAAAACACCTTTAAAATATTAACCGTCTGATTAAGTCAAACGGTTCACATTCACGACTGCATGAATGCATATAGTGTATTTTCCTAATGTTAATTCATTACTGTGTAAATGCATGATTGCGGGAATCTAGGTCGGTTTTGTATAATGGAACTCAAATTTATTAAATAAGAAAAAATAAACTATACACTAACATTATAAAAATTTAAAAAATTACACATGTGGCGAATGTATTGAAAGATTTTTCTTATATTATATATATTTTCTTGATGCCGACATAGAGGATGAGTAGTCGGTAACCATAATCTTAGACCCTCAAAACAAGTCCCAGAAAAGTGGGAACATTTCTCTCTCTCTCTCTCTCTAACTGGGGGAATGGGAATTGGGAAACTGTTTCAGTTATCAACAAGGTGACAAATAGGAAGCATACACTTGGTTGAGGGACCATGAGCTTTGCTTGGAAGTTAATGGCCTTATTAATCCAACTAGAACAAATTAAATATTTAGGTATGGAAGGTGTAATAAGTCCGTGGTGACTTGGTCTGGCTGATTATGACATAATTATCTTTTTCGGCAAAGTCTAGTGATAGTTGGATCCATGTTTGATCCTAAGGTTTTTATAACAATTACTAAGACGTTTCTCAAAAACCTCGGGTACTGGCATGCCGTCTTGCCTGGACATGGATTTTGCGTAGAATTTGCATTTTGATATGCGAAATTACTAAGATTTTTTTGTTGCCCCTTCGGCTATAAAAGCATACAAAATCCATCATATGAAAATTTGTAGTCAACTATCATTTCTATCATTATCCAGTCGCATGTGCAAACAATATACTTAGATTATAGAACACTTCAAATGATCCAGTTTAAATAAGATTTCCAGTTGTTGAGCCTGAAAGTGATTGACAAATCATATTAATTAACAAATCTTTTTCTACAGATATTTTAAACTAGAAATTATTAGATTTCTAATTTTTTATAACCTAACACAAGAAATGCAAAAGACCAAGGGAATAATTTACTCATATTATATAGTGTACATGTGATGAATTTCTAACAGATTTACTAATCCTAAAAAACAACAAGAAGCATTATTCAGACTTCTGCTTTAGCTTACTTCAGCATCTATAATATATACGACTATGGAAATTCGTCACAACGTAAACAATGGACATCATCAAAATTTGCGGCTTGTTTCACACCATCTAACCCCAATGCGAATTGGCAAAATCTACTCTAAAACATCCTGACAAGTTTGAAGTCCAAGTACTGCGCGCCGCATAATATGGGAAACTTAACAGCAACTAGCCATACTTCAGTTTTTTTTTTTAATTATTATTATTTTCTATTGTTATCCTTTAAAAAAAATCGTTAATTACAGTGAGTCATATGTTCATAAAAATAACTAACAGCATAGTTATTTAGGAGCTTTTATATACACTGTCTAACTAACATGTAGGTAGTTCACACTACGTAAGGCTCATCATTTCATAGCTGGGATCGCAGAAAAACAAAATTGTAAAGTAATTAAAGTTGATATCAAGAGGGAAAAAAGGTCTCAATATAAACAATAAAAATATAAAATTATAACAATTAAATCTTTTATAATGATATTGTAATAAGTAGATAGTCAGATATTCATCCCTGTCCCTTATAAAAAAAACCCAAATGATACCTATATCCATACGTGATCAAAGCAAATATTTGTTTGTCATACCTAATTAAATGAGATAAAATACAAAATAGTATTATCTAGAATAACCAAAAAAATACCTAAAAAAACAAACAAAAAAGAGGATGAGTGAGAAGACAGGTGGAAACTAGTCAAGAATCACAGCGTCAACGTTCAAGTGGAAGTAGGAAAACAAAAGGAATAATAAAAGTTATAAAACTCTGCCGTTAAAGGAATAAAACAAATTTAATACATATTTTAAGAGAGAAAATAAAATATAAAATACAAGAAGCTAAAATGTTAAATAATGTTTCAAGAAATTCATAGGATTGACTTAATGATATAATATTCTGTTTCATACATATATAAGATATGATCTATTTAATATGAGAATCCATATTAATTTTTCCTCTGTGTAAAATTTTTTTGGGTTAAAGGAAAAATTAGTTTTTAATCCAATAAATAGAGGAACACATGTGGTCTCTCTCACATGACCAAATAAAAAATAGCATATCAGGGAACACTACAAACTATTAATAAGAAATTTGTTTACTAAACACAATTAATATATCAATATAAAGTTTTTAGCTAGCAAAAAAGAATTGTAATATTGATACAATCCGTACAACATTTTATACAAAAACTCTTCTTCTGTTTATCCCTCTCTATCACACATTTATCACATCTCATATTTCTCTATTTTCTCTTTCTTTTTTTTAGCTATATAATTTGTTGTATGAATTGTTATTATACAAAAACTCTTCGTATTTATCCCTTTCTATTACATTTATTACATCTCATATTTTTCTCTTTTTTCTCTTTTTCTTTTTTATGTATAATTTGTTGTATGAATTGTTATACAAATAGTTTTTTTAATAAAAAACTTAAAACTAATTAAAAATGCTTATCAGTAGACTCAAAACCACCACTCATGGTGATTGCGTGAAATTAGATGGATTTTGACTCGTTATCAATCCAACTCTAGTCCAGTTTTGCTTCTCTGACATTTTGTTTGGTTACTAGGAAAGAAACGAAATTTAGTTGCTAGGAAAGAAACAAAATGAAAGTGTGAAGAATAAAAATAAATGAAAAGAAATTAGAGAGTCAAAAATAAGCTTTGGTTGAAGTGAAATAGACTTGAAAATAAAAAAATATTTAAATTAAAATAATTTGGATTAAGATTTTAGTCCCTCAAATTTTTTAGATTCCAAATTTTAGTTTTTTAATAAAAATTTGATAACTTTTAGTTCTTTATTAATTTTTCATCAATATTTTTAGTTTCTCTAAAAAAATTGTTTATTTTTAGTCTCTTATTTATTTTTATTACTCAAAATTAGTTCTTGTTTTATCCATTTTTTACTCTTTTATTTATTTTATATTTGAGACTAACTTTGAGTAATAAAAATGAACAAAAAATTTTAAAGGGACTAAAATTTTGAAGGACTAAAAACTTAATTAACCAAAATAATTAGGTAGGTAAGAAAAAAAGTTATATTTAATAAATTCTGTTATTATTATTATTATTATTTACAATTGTTTTATTATAAATATTAATTATTATTATTAGGGTGTGAGAATACAAAAATTGTGGCTATAATCAATTATGCAAAACATATACCGATTATGGCTATGAAGGGACTCTTTCCTTGATACTCTTTTCTGATATTTTTGCAAGGAATCACAGACGTGTCATGCCCATTAATTTTTTAAAAAAACTTTCCATGCAAATTAGTTCACCCAAACAAAATTGGTTTGACTTTCCACTGTTTTTCATGCTTTTTACTTTCTTTCTTAGCTAAATCAACCAAAGGAGTTGTAAGTCGTGGTGAGCCAACTGCCATGAATCCAATTAGCTCACTTTGAGAGATCTAAATCTAAACTATTACTCATTTCTGATTGGATTAAGAACAATCATTAGATTCTTATTAAAAAAACAATCATTAGATGACTAAGAAATTAAGACATGATTTGATTGTGTGGAATGGAAAGAAAAAAAAATTGAATTAAAATAGTATATAGAGACATGAGATCCATACAATTTTATTTTATTTTTTAAATTTACCCACCAGTTTATGAATTTTTTTTGAAGAATAATTACTAAAAATTGAATTATCCCTTTAATAACTTTAACTTTTTTGCCCTTGTAAATTAATATTATCTAATGGTCCTCCTAAATATTCCGAAATATATTAAAAAAAAAAAAACAATGTCAATTGGCCGTTTCAAATACGGCACTAGAGTATATTATGCACTAAAATCACCTAAAAATAAGGACTAAAATCAAGTAATTAAAAATTAGGACTCACATCAACATTCCCTTGTTAACATCGACTATAGCTTCACAAAAATCCCCTATAGCTCCACAACATCAAGTCATCAACACAATCATGTTGGTATTTTCTTTTTCTAATATTAGATGTGAAGTTAACACATGAACCAAAATTTAATACAATTTGAAACATAGATAACAAAATTAAGCAATTACATATTGAAGAACTAAAGTTGCTCAAATGCTATATTATTGAGACCATAAATACATTAAGCCTAATACATAATACCAAATACACATTGGTACGTTAGGAAATACATAAAAAGAGTAAGAACCATGCCTTTTTCCAGGCATCCTTTTCTACTTTACACTTAATCTAGTGCCCCCACAGACAGGCTACATTTTCTATATAATTTCCAAAGGTGACAAACTTACTGCACGCATAGGGTAGGTATGAAAAAGACTTGACACAAAAACTTACTTCAATAACTTCCACACTTTTAATGCACAGCCAAAAAGAAAAAGGAGCGCGTTTACACAAAGTTAAGGTTAGTCATATCTCTCGTCAAAGAAAAAAAAAAGGTTAGTCACATCACATGTTTTGTCCTCCTCTCCCTCTCTCTCTTCCACTTTAATACTCAATCCTTACTAGAAGATATAGTCATTGTTGACTAATCGAAACTTCCTAGTAACTTCGTTTCCGAAAATTTGTGGACATTTCTCATGTATATTAAAGCAACGTTTGGCAGACGGAAACAACCAAGTAATTTCGTGAAAAATGCATTGTGAATTGTCAAGCAGAAGTGAACAAATAAATACTGGATCCTGACAAGCAAAAACAAATCTTTCGCTGGCCATCAGTACAACTTCGCAGCATCTTCTAACGTCGACAGCCGAATAAATAAGGAAATCACGCCTCTCTAATAATTTAGACAAATTATCCCCATCATTGAGTTGTTATCAGTAAGCAACTACGATTGGTTCTTGTTATTAGCAAGCAACTACTTCGATGAATAGAAAGGGGGACACAAAAGTCCACACTGAGATATCAAAAGAGACAAGTAACTTAAGTTTAAATGTTCAGGTCGAGTCATCAAGTTGGTGTGTGTGTCTATATAGATATAGATAGATATCTGAACAACAAAATAGTAATAAATAAAAAATAAAACTAAATGTATTATAATAATAAAAAAAGATGTAAAAAAGTTCCTCAATGATCATACAAATTTATTGATAAATTGGAACTACCGGAGAGAAAAAAATGAAACAGATTTGTCTGATTCGTTTGAGATCCAAACTAATTGGAATCAAGTTTCATTAGTTCAATTTGGTTAGGACCCAAATATGAAAAATAATTAAATAAACCAATTGAATTGTTTGATTCGATTTCTCAATTTAATAGGAGAAAATAATGCGCAACTCTAAAGAAATGAAATTGAAACAGACCAATTGAACTATGAGCGTAATTGGAGGGCAAGAAAATAAGAGCAAATTGGAAGAGCAGAAATCACTAAATGACAAACTCGATAAGACATCATGGAGGAAAAAAGTGAAAATGTAATGACCATAATTTGCTTTCCACCCTTAATCCTTTGGTTAGGTGGTGGTTTGAACAGGTCGTGGACTCCAACCAGAATGCCCCGAGGTGGGGGGATAACACTGTTCTTTTTCTTCTTCCTTTTTGCAAAAAATAAAATAAAAAAAAATTGCTAAGGAACAAACTTTCGAACTTGTACTACGTTACTCATAAATCATGGATTATTGGATTTTTCTTTGATTAATTTATGAGTTGTTACTTGCTAACAATAAAATGTCTATGGCTCATTTTGTCAAAAAAAAAGGTTCCCATATGTCAAAGGCATTGGAAATTAACAAGTTGAAAAGGCCCCATTTGCAAATTGCAATTAGAACGAGTGAGGGACAGAGAGAAAGAGAAGAGATGACTTTAAGGAGAATGGTCGATAGAAATAGGCCCCAAAGCCCCTAATCAAATCCACAAGTCCAACATTCACGTTTGGCAAGTGAATTGCCTATTGTTTAAAGTTTATTCTGGCCTGCAACACTAGTGGGCCAAAACATGCAAAAGAGATTTGGTCCCTAAAATCCTGGGTAAAAAAAGAAGACATCAGGACATCTTTCACCAACAGTTTACCCATAACCGGAAGCATCATTGATTTACATTCAAGAATAAACCTATGACTTCTAACCCAACCCCCATTTCTCCTTTATCACTTGAGCTATTCCAGAGAGGCTAAAAGGAACTTCTCAATTAAAATGATTATAGATCAATAAATAGACATCAGATGCAGAGAGGAGTACGAACCACAGATAATAAGGGACACCGGTGCATCAATAATTAAGAAATATAAAATATAATGTATCTCATCTCATAATATGTTTGAAGTTTGAACGCTCAACCAAGGACACCAATAAAGCTAATCAGGGCAGAATGTCTACTAAAATAACAATGAAACTTGATTCCAAACTAAATTAAACAACCCCCAGAGCAAGTTGCTCAGAATATGCAGACTAAAAAATTTTAACCTTTAATCTGCCTAGTCTGTTTAGAATCAACATGAACAAATTGTTAATTTTACTTTAAAAACCCCTTCAACGTTAACAAAAAACCATGCAAGAGAAGGCAAAATAAATACATATGAAAAAGTAAGCACTAAATAGAGGTCAGGCTTCCAAGAGAGCGGGGTAAAAAGTAGATCAAACAGAAAAACAATAACACAGAATGGTAAGAAGGAATTACTTAACGATAAAAGTCTCCAATCCAATTCAATTAGACTTCAACACAACCACTTTGTACATTTTACCTTATGAAACAAACGTTCAAATAGATGAGATTAAAGAGTGAGACAAAACCTGGATACTTGATTCCCCGAGCTCTATGAGATGGCAATTATGATAACTTCTGCACCAATCAAAGAAGGAATAAGTTACTCCCAAGAAAGGGGCTTCTTAGAACAATTCATTGAGACAATGAAACTTTAAAATTATGCTCGATCAACATTATGTTAATATACTATGTGAGGCATCAAAACACTCTCTAGCCTCCAACAACACAGTTGATATTTTTAGGCATAACATAACAATGCCAAGATGGGCAAATAGCATCATCAGTTAATAAAGTTGCTATATGATTTCTATTTTAAAGTAGTCATGATTCATGACCCAATCACAAATACAAACAATTGTCTATGAATATGAAGAACAAAACCACCCATTGTGTGACATCAATTTATAAAAATAACGATGACCCACACACATAGGTAATTTTCAGACAGAAGGATAACATTCGACAATAATTCCTGGGATTTCAGATCCCAGGTTTAACTTTGCTATTAAAATGTGTTCAAAATCAACATAGAATACCCAAGTATGGACATCCTAGATTCTTATATTTCCAATTTTCCATGACATTGGAAACCCAAAAATGCGCATGCAAAATTCCGGTGTATCTCACATACTAGTCTGAAAATAGATGCATACAACACACTAACACAGCTAAAAGGCAAAATGGATTTCTTGATAGACAAAACTTAAATGCAGTTCTTTAGGTGCTTTAGATATTGTTTTCCAAACAGAATTGGAGTTTCACCTCAATAAACTGCAAAATAAAGGTTTGCATTAAATGTCAACATATTAAGGTAAAACCCAATCTTAAGTGGAGAACAACACTAATAGTGTGTTTGGATAACACACAAGAATCAATTCTACTCTACAAAATCATGATGATACTATGAAAAAGTAGAAGGAACTGTTTGTTGCTTTAGTTTCACCATGAAAAAAAAATTGATTATTTCTAACCATGAAGCTAATCCAAACACGCTATAAGCACCCTAAAGAACTACATATAACTTTTGTCCTTTCTAGATTTATTTTATAACAAGCAAACGAAAGTTTACTTAGTAACTACTCTATTCTACCCGCATGACATACCAACAAGCTAAGCCAACAACAAGTTCAAACACAAGCATTGGAATTTCGAAATGCTACCTCCGCAATTCGCATCAAGGGACAAAATTATGCTCAGTTTCCAGTGCCGTGTTGCTGCTCACCCAAAATGCATTGCACATAATTATCAAATCCTAGCAACTCACTAGCCCTGCAATTGGTCACTCCCAAATCACCACCACCACCACCCCCCATTAGACTCATCAACTTCAAACTCCTCTCACTCTCCGGCATGGATGCCCAACCAATCAACTTCACAGCATCCCTGGAACTCAAAAACCCTTTCCCAACCCTAATCCTCGCATCCCTAAAGGGAACCAAGCACTTGTCCCTGGCGAAGCCAACGCACTTCTCCTTCGCCGCGGCTTCACAATCCGCCATCTCGCGCACTTCGCACTGCTCCCGCTCCTTCAGATCGGAGAGCGTGGGACCCGCCAGGGACTTCCACCATGGAAGCTTGCACTTTCTGGACGCGCTCACGGCGCAACCGATCCTCGCCCCCTCCTCGCACTGCTCAACGATTTTACGCTCGCACGCCGCGAACGAGGACGCCCACGCGCGCGAGTCTCGGAATGCCAGCACGTACGGTCCCGCCGACGGGTCGTCGGAGGGACCCGCCGGTAACGGTCCCCGGAGCAAAGGAACGGGGCGGTCGAATTTGATGACGGTTGAAGAAGGCGAGTAGTCATCGACATTGTCGGGTTCAGATGCGTCCATCGCTAGGGTTAGGGTTTTCCGGATTTAGATTAATCGATTGGAAAACTCGAAAATCAAATGAGTGCTGAGCAGAGAAGCGGAATTGAGAAGTGAAGGTGAACGCAGACGAGAATTCAGCGGTTGATGGAAAACAGGTGCTGATGCTCGACGGAGATAACGGCGTCGCACGGTGCCTCCAGCCGCCGCTCTCGTTATCCGGTCTTTTTTGTTTCTAGATCCTCGTAACCGTCGTCGCGTCTTTGTTGAGAGAATAAAAACGGCGCCAAGCAAAACGAATTAGTATAAGTAAGCACATGTTGGTTTTTCAGTTACAAACGGATATGGATATTTAGAGGAAAATGATATTTGCAAAAGCATTCACATCTTTTTTTGTAAAACTAAATTTGTTAATTATTAGATTTATTTTAGAATTCTTATACAGTATTTTGAACTGAAATTTAAACATAATAATTTCCTTCTTTCCCCTTATTTATCCTTGGTATAAAATGCTAAATTTTAAAAAATATTCAATAATTTAAATTTCTGAATTACTTATACGTAAAACTTACAACATTTGTTAAATTTATATATTTAATTTTATCAAAAAATATTTATCATCTATACTATATAATATAATATATAAAAAAACTACTTATATTTTATAATAAATTTGTGGAAAAAAAATGTATTGATAACGAGTGCACAAAATCATATCAATAATTATTATTTTAAATTTTTTATTTTTTAATATTGGGAAAGAACCAAAGCCTCATATTGGTTAAAGATAGTGTGAGAACAAAATATATAACTGAAAAACAATCTTGAGTTGAGTTAGACCCAAATTCTTATAAGACGGTATTAAATCATATTCAATATTAATTCAAATTATTCTTGTTGAGCGTGGAGTGTATTGAAAAAACTCAAGTCACACATCAATTAAAGATAAAGGCTATACAAGTGAAGGGCAACTCTTACTCCTTGAGTTAACTCGTGGGATTGGGTTAGTCTTAAACTCACTTTTAAATATTAGAGTTTATCCTAGATCTATTTCAAGGACAACCTACCATGTTATTCACGCATCAAGCTTCAAAGTGTTGAGCGTTAGAGAGGATATATTGAAAAAAATTTAAATCCCACATTGAATAGAGATACTATCGAGATAGAGTATACAAGGGAATGACAATCTCCATGAGTTAGCTTTTGAAATTGAGTTATGTGAAAATTTCATAAATATTTTAAATTAGTTAAGTCATTCATGATGTAATAATAATTTATTAAATAAACATTTAATTAAATTATTTTCTCATGCGTATTTTTATTCAAGTTTCGATACCAATACTTACAACAGGTTATTAAAATGTAATTGACTTTTGCTTCTCTTCCTCATGTGAGTAAACAAATTCAAATTTGTCTCTAATCAGCGTGTGTGCAGTCTTCCAATTTTAGGTTCAATTTGATTAAAACCAAAGCGGATAAAAGGAAGGATAGAAACGTACGCGCAGACCATAGAAGTGACATTTCAACAACATTAGCCATTGATTGTACAGAGGAATATTAAAAGAAAAGAAAAGTAGTATTTACAAATGAAATCATTTGAGCATCATAATCCTTGCAAATTCTTCAAAACTAACTTGACCATCCCCATCCAAATCTGCCTCCATAATCATTTGTTCTGCCTCTTCACCTGTCAGCCTCTCTCCCAAATTCGTCATTACGTGCCTCAGCTGTAAACAAATCATAAAGCAGCTCTTTTAGTAAATAATAAACAATAAAACAAATGAATGATTGATCTCAAGCAGAGATTCTGTTACTCAAGCATCGCAATACGTGTAACTAAGAATGTTAATTTACCTCAGTGGCGGATATGTATCCATTTTGATCTCTATCAAATACTTTGAATGCTTCTTTCAGCTCTTCAGCTAAAGTTTCCTATAATATTATGATCGTTAGCCTCAAACAGCTCATTTTTAGTTACTGATTATTTAATCAATCTTATGACTAGTTTATCTTACCTTCATTTTTCTTCCCATAATATTCAAGAACTCTTCAAAATCTATACTCCCATTCCCATCAATATCGACCTCACTAATCATGTTTTGGATTTCTTCTTTCGTTGGATTCCCTTCTAATGATCGGATAATGGTTGTCAATTCATCCACAGTAATGAATCCTAGACATCACCAACAATTTCCAAAAAAAAAAGTCAAAATCAATGCTAAAACCCCTTTTCACATCAAAATGAAAAAGTGAACAACAAATCATCAAGGTGCCAAGAAAACACACCATCAGAATCCTTGTCAATGAGGCTAAAGGCTTCATGGAATTCAGCAATCTGATCATCTGTCAGTCCTCCTGCCATGATTTTTTATACTGAAGTGGAAAAGCAAGAAAATTCAGAATGAGAAAAATGTGTTACAGGGTTATTTCGTTTGAACCTGCTTTCTTTTGGCTTATAGATATATAGAAGATGCATGTGTCATGTGATGTGGCCAATTTTTGTTCGAAAGTCAAAGATGATCAAAGTAGACATTCTAATTCAAAAAGGCTACTTTTCCTAACTAGCGCAAATTTTCAATGCAGACGTTATGTTTAGCCCAATTATTCATTCACAAAGTCAATGAAAACGCGACTTCAAGCTTCTTTTCCCGGCAAATGTTAATGTACATTGTAAGAAAAAGTAGCCTAGCCAGGGAATTGTGCACATGTTAACTTAATAATGATAATGAAGCAATTAAAATCAATCAACTGAATAAAAAGTGAGTTGGATGATTGAGGAAAAAAAGATAATAAATTTGATCTCCTACCGATAAAATTAATATTTTAATAATTAAAATTTGTCAATAAAAAAATAAATAAATAATCCACTGTCATGAAAACTTAATTACACGTGAGGAATGAGAGCTACAACACTTGAAAGACATGCAAAAGTCTCTAGCTTTACGTGCAGACTGTAATTTCAACCAAATAACGTTCTATGAATACGCGTGTAAGTGTTGAACGAATTTATTAAGCTTGACTCGACTCCTTAATTTCCAGAAGAAGGATAAACTTATTACCTAGTCATTAAACTATTTGTGTGGTGTAGAATAGTTCAACTCTCCTAAGTCCCTATTATTGAATATTGATGATCAGTTTTATAAACGAATTTAATTATCTGTAAAAAAATTAAATTATTATATAAAATAAATAATTCTAAACATGATTAAAATTGAAATAAGTGAGATGTCAATACAAAGATTAAATGATATAGCAAACAAGTTTAACACCAACATATATTAAATAATCTGGGACTCACATCTTTTTCCTTCCTTCCAAATAGGAAAGAAAGAGATGGAAAAGTTGATTTATACAATAACAAGATAAAAATGTTATTATTTTAACATGTTTCTTTTTTCATTGTGAGTATTTACCTTGTTTTATATACATTTTTTTTTCTTTTTTTCACTTTTTTTATATCTTCTTTCTTTCACTTTTTATACCATTAAACAAGAGTAATTTTCTTTCTTTTCATTTTCTTTTTTACCTAGCAATCTACAATGTTATTTTCTAGTCTTTTTCTTTCTCTCATTTTTATTTCTTTTCTATTTTATTTCTTAAATCAAACATACATAAGACTATCCACTAAGGTTTACCTGGTGGTAAGCCGTGAGGGATTTAGGTGGTATATATGCATGAAATCTTAGATTTAATGTCTCGGTAGGTCATCATTGTAAAAGAAAATGACTATGTATTATTTGTCGTTCTTTATGTTTTAATATTTTTCATTTATACATTAAGTTTTAAAAAATTTATTTTAATTTGTTATGTTTTTAAATATTTCATTTTAATATTTTTTTTTTACTGAAACGTTAAATATACTTAAAAAATGACATATTTGTTAATACTAATTAGGACGATAATAATGATGTGAGATGTTAATTAAAATAATATTATTTTAAATGGTTGTATTTTATTTCTTTGTATTTTTAAATTGTTTCATTTAGGTATTTTAAATTTTCACCCAGCCACCATCACAGCATCCCACTATGCCACTCAATTCTTGATACACAACACTGTATTACACATCCACTGTGAGAATAATTGAAATACTTAGATATACCTTTAAGTCATGTCCAAGCCCAAAACAGACTTTCCTCCATCAATTTAGCACCATCAAACGTACCATCTCTAAAGATACAAGTATTTCTAAGACTCCAAATGCTCAACACAATAGCACACCATAACAGCTGCCACGAACCTATCATTCGATCTTCTAGACTCGTGTAACATATGTTAAATTCCTCTAAGTCTACCAATCCTACGGTCCCCAAGGGATATGATCTTACGGTGCATGGAGGGTACAAGTGATATGGTTGAGTCATCATGAGAAGCTTCTAAATTTCTTTCCCTGTAATCTTTTTCCTTTCTCTATATATACTCTTTGTATTTTGATAAATGTAAGTAATGAATTATGAGTTTCTCATTCTCTGAAATTCTTTTCTCTGTTGAGCTACTAGTTTCTTAAGAACACATAATGTTGATTAAAATGTGCCTCAACAGTCCATGGAGATGCTATTAAAATACCCACCTTAGAATACCATTGACCCCATATAAGGGAAGAACACGGGCATTGAAAGAGTAAGTGGCTAATGGACTGTTCAACCAGAGAACAGAAAGGACACTTGTACTCGTCATCTGTGATAAGTATACCTCTCTTCCTCAAGTTATCACGTGTAGCAACCCTGTTCAGTGCAATCCTCCAGATGAAAAACTTGATTTTGGGAGGCACCTTCAATTTCCATATGACTGAAAAGAACGTGGAATGTTGCAATGGATACTGCAGGTCCAATATAACACGATAAGCAGAACTTACCGAAAAAATGACAGAGCTATCAGCAGTCCACACCCATTGGTCCTCTTGGTTCTGTTTCAGACTCACATTACAAAATCTGTTGAAAATCTCTTACCATTTGAGTTTCCCTTTGCCACCAGTGTCCCTCCTCCACCAGAAGCTCCATGACCAATTGTTATTCTCCCAAGATCCCAGATTTGCCACCACCTCCTTTTGTTGCTGTTAAACAAGAAAAAATCTCTCACCCCCATTCCATTCATCCATCCAAAACAAAGTATTTTCCCCATTTCCTAAATCTCATTTTATGTTGTTATCAAACAATTTCTCCTAACAGTTACCTATGACGTGAGAGTATACACATTCTACCAATTAATTGTCAAGTCATTAAACTCTATTGTAAATTCTGTGTGTGTGTCTATATATATATATATATATAAATTTCGTGTAACAGTGTTAGTTTTGAGGGATTTGGTTATAAAAAAAATTAAAATTTAAAGATTATTACATTAAAAAAAATTGCAAGGATTTAATTAAAATCTTGAGGAAACTATAAGGAATAGATTGATTAACATAATTAAAGTGTTTTTACTTAATCAAAGTTAATTATAAATTTTACAAAACATAAGGAGAATCCTACCAACAAATTATACTGAGGAAACTCCCGACTAAAAACTTGGAAATATAGCATTCCCATGGAGGTGCATTCCCAAGTTTTTAATTAGTTGGCATTGTAATTAACTCAATGGCACATAGGGCATCGATGATCGACCTGCGTGGAGGAGAACACGTCGATCTAGAAATATCAATTTATATATATTTTTATATAAATTGATTTTTTGTTTTGTTTTACTTCACCAAAAAAAAGTAACGTAGGCATGGTTAATTGGGCCGACATGGATAGCCCAAATGTTGTTCGACATAGCCCAAGAAGAATGCGCTTCCTCTGACATTGTCCCAAGCTGAGGAAGAACATTTCATCGTTATACTCAGTGATACCGAGCCGTCACCTCCATTCATTCATGCCTTCATGGTGAGTTCTTCTCTCTCTTTCTCTAACTTCTTTCTCTGTCTCATCTAAGTTATCACAGTTAGAATCGGTGTAAAATTTCGTAACCCTCAAAATTTGTTTGAGTATCTCCCTCTTCGGTCATTTCATTCATAATTCTTCCACTTCTAGTTGGATGGTTACTTCCTCCTCTCTGGATGCAAAATGCCGTTTCCAACGAATATTTTGATATTGGTTTTTGAAAAATTGCACTTCCAGGAACTTGAGTCGAGTTACGCGTTGAATGTATACTTAGGGTTTGGGGTTTTGTTACATTGCATTGCATGTGATGTGGGTAAACTGATATTGGGAAGCTTAAGTTCCGTGTTTTATAATGTGGTGGTTTTGATGGATATGCAGTTTTGACGATTGTAAACTGGTTTTTGGGACAATAGCTTCTCACTTCAAACTTGTTCTGAACATAACACTTGTGGAAGATATTGATGATTCAGTTTGTTTAAATAGGGGGACACTGGCATGGAATGCTCTTTATGACTCGCTCTTGGAACGTTGCTGTTGATTCTTGATTGTTTTCTATCTCAACTTTACGTCTGAAGTGTCTTTTGAGCAAGGTGATGGGTCTGGAAAAGAATCCTCTTGTGTTTTTCGATGTCTCAATTGATGGGGACCCTGTGGAAAGAATTGTTATTCAGGTAATAAGAAAATCAGGAATTTGCTTGTTTAGTTTTCTGTCTGAAGGATATTTGAAGTTTGCCTGAGCATCATAGGTTTGGTATGAATGAACTCTTTTGAATTGTGCAGCTTTTTGCCAGTATAGTTCCTAGGACAGCAGAGAATTTTCGGGCACTCTGTACAGGTATCTTTAAATTGTTCAAATTACTGTCCTTTACCATGTTTTTTTTTCATTTTTTGTAATAGTTTGGTTGTTATAGTCCCTTTGTTAGTTAACTGACATGAAGCACACAGTCCTAATTTGTATGAAACGATGTTATTGTATAGGGTAATATTTGATTAAGATAAAAAACGAAACATAAGCTCTATACTTGTTTTAGTATTTATTTTAAGCTTTATCTGCAGAAAGCTTGGGGTAAAAGAACCAAAGCTATATCAAAATATTTCTGCATAATATCTTCACAGAACTTGTCCTTGTCGCTTTTTTGTCAACTTGTCTAGTTGAATATGAGACTAGTCATTTGAAATTCACCTAAATCAGTACATGTTACTTGCAGTTGATACGAATATATGCAAGCCTACAAATGTTAAATGACTTACATTCTATAAATAATGCTAAACTTTTTGCTTCAAAACCTATTAGAATATGACTCTAGAATGATGGTATGTCTTGCATGGTAATTGGTTCTTTAAACATCACACTCTACTTTAACTGTAAATGTGTGCTTTTTATTTGTAGGTGAGAAGGGCATTGGAGAATTGACGGGGAAACCTTTGCATTATAAAGGAACAAGCTTTCATCGTATAATTAGAGGTTTTATGGCTCAAGTAAGTTGCTCTTCATGGTTACTCTATTCATGAGGTGTTAAATAACTATGTAGGAGAAGATTTTGATCTTGCATGTGAGTGCTATTATGTCTAAGTGGACAGTTAGCCAGTTGCACACTTGAAATAGTAAACTCTGTTTGTAAAGTTTTTGTTGAAGTGAAGTGAGGATACCAACCGAATGTTTTGGAGTTTGCCATTTCTTTTTTCCTTATTTCTGACAAACTTATTGAGTGATTTATAAAGTTCATTTGTTTCAATATGATAATTCACCAACTTTTGGTCTTGTGTCCTGACAGGGTGGTGATTTTTCAAGGGGTAATGGTATGTTTTTTTTGTTTCTGTTGTTTACCCAATATGATTTGTAGTTCCCTTTTTGACTGTTCTATCCTTTTACAAAGACTTGTAAGGAACAACCTTTGACTGCTTTACAGGCACAGGTGGAGAAAGTATATATGGAGGGAAATTTGTAGGTATGTTTACCTATTATGAATAGGGTTTTATTTATTCTACGTATAAGAAAAAAAAAAAGTATCAGTAATGCTTAGTTGCTTATACATAGTTACTTTTTTTTTGTTGATTAATCATTTGACTATACATGCAAGTTCTCCTTCCTTGCAGATGAAAATTTCAAACTAACACATGATGGACCTGGTGTTCTTTCTATGGCTAATAGTGGTCCTAACACAAATGGATCTCAGTTCTTTATTACATTCAAGCGCCAACCTCATCTTGACGGGTATACAATCTTTGAATGTTTTAGTTCAACTTGTTTGATGTGCTTTAATCATATTGCACACCATTCTGGATTGCAATCTGCATTTTTTGTTCTTGTTGATGGTCCCAAAATTTTACTGTTTTGTTTTTCAGTTTTTTTGGCTGCTGTTGCTTATGCATTTCTTGTTCTTGTTCATGGCCCCCACAATTTTATTAATGTTATTTTTCAGTTTCTTTTTATTGCTGTTGTTTTTGCAAGCTTGTTTCTACATTTTCATTAGCTCAAAAAGTTCAAGTTTGTAATGTCCATAATATTTGCTTTGAAGTGGTGGTAGGTTTTTTATTGTAGTCTTTCACATGATGATGCAGGAAACATGTTGTTTTTGGAAAAGTTGTCAACGGAATGGACATTTTGAAGAAAATTGAACCAGTGGGAACATCTGATGGGAAACCTACCCAACCAGTTAAAATTATTGATTGTGGTGAAGTCTCTGAAACAAAAATTCAGCATACTGCCGACAAGGAGAAAGGTACTTGTGATAGGGGAATAGATATTGATGAAAATATTATTATATTATAATCTTTGTTTCAGTCTACTGCTAAATGTAATTGCTTGTAATATGTGAACTACTTCTCATTTTAGGGAAAAGGAGAAAATCAGGAAAATCCCTATCTTCTGATGATGGTTCTGACAAAAAATCAAGGGGAAAAAGGAAAAAATCTTCCAAAGACACGAGGAAGAGAAGAAGGAGATACTCTACATCTGATAGCGATAGTGATAGCTACTCCTCAGATTCTGAGTCAGATTCAGATTCTGAATCGGATTCATCAGTTTCTGATTCTAGTTACTCTAGTGATGGGAAACACCAGAAGAGGAGAAGTAAGCGCAAGCATGGGAAGAAGAGGAAAATTGGACGAAAACAGAGAAAGAGAAGCCAGCACAGTAGAAGTAGAAGAGCAAGACGCAAGTCTAGGCGGTCTGATTATAGCCTACCTTTAGCATTCCCCTTATTTCTTATAGTAGCACTCCTCCAGTAGGTTTTAATTGAATTATTCTCCTTTTTTCAGGAGTTCTGAGGATTCAAGTGATACAGATAGTGCTAGTGGCAGCAGTTCTGGCGATGAGAAAACTGATCGTCATGCCTCAGGTCGTAAAACACTTGCTGACAATGAAGCCCGAAGAAATCTAGGTATGCTATTTATAGAATTCTTGTGATATGTTCCACGCCCTCTCATATCTCCCTTTTACTCTACAAATACTCTAATGTGTGTTTTTTTTTTTTGGGGGGGGGGGGGGGGGGGGAGATATGGGGATATGGGGATATTTATGAATATTGATATCTCTAAGCTAATAGTTGCTCATGCTACAGACACAGGAAAACAATCTTCTAGCCCTCCTCAGCAAAGGCAAACTATTCCTGAACAAAAAATGGATCCCAAGGTTAGAAGAATTGTGGACAAGCAATCACATGAAGAAGGTGAATTGTCTCCAGAGAATGGTGCATTTGTGAATAACAGGCATGATACTGAAGCTGAATTTAGTAAACCTGCTAAGCAACATGCTAATTCAGATGATTTAAATCACAATAGGTTTTGCCTCTTGCTTTCTTAGCACCTAATTATTATTCATCTCATGTAAATTTTGCTTCAATTTAAATGTCAACTCCATCCTGGGATTTGAACACATCTCCAGTTGTGCTAAGTTTGTGTGACATCTTATTTAACCAGAGGTGCAAGTCCTCGAAGAAGTCCTACCAGGGATTCTAGGGAGCTAAACCAAGGACATGCTTCATTGTTGGCTAGTCCTGGCCAAAAAGTTTCTGAACCTGCTGCCCCCAAACATGGTCAGGGCTTTTCAAAAAGCCCTTCACCAAATGGCATGCCTAAGCGTATCAAAAAAGGACGTGGCTTTACTGAGCGTTATGCCTTTGCACGCAGATATCGTACTCCTTCTCCAGAGCGGTCTCCTCGTACATATCGTTATGGTGATAGAAATATAAGAAGGAACTTTGATAGGTATGTTTAATTATCTACAGCACTTTGTGAAACTGTATTGTTTAAAAAATGTTGGATTGTTCTGACTTGTTATATGTTTGGTTGAAGAAACACAAGCTACAGAAGTTATTCTGGGCGCTCTCCACCACGACGTTTTCGAAGCCCGCCAGGTGGCAGGAATCGTCCAAGGTTCTTCCTCCCTCTAGTGTGTTTGAATCTGTTATGTAGTTAGACCTTTGATACTTCCCCTTCCATGCATAAATTGAGCATTTTCTTAATTATATATAGCTGGATATTTGCTTTTGTTTATTCACATGCTGTGACATGATAAATATTTCACATGTAAAATAATTTTCGTCTGAATTTAAATTGCAGTTTTTTGTGTGCTTTTAGTTACCTTTGCCATTTTTTTTTCCATGTATGCTTTTAGTTACCTTTGTCGTTGTTGTGTTATTTTGTAATTATGTTCTAATACAATTAAGGGCCCATTTGTTAAAGTTTCTTTTTTTTTAAATAAAAAGTGATTCTTTATAATGCAGTTTTTTTAGAGCTTTTTTTCGTAAGATACCCTTTTTAATTTATGAGAAGAACATTATAATATACATTTTTTTGTGGAAAAAACTTACATAATTACTATGAAATGTTTTAAGATTTCTTTTAATTAATATAACACATTTCTTACAAAAGAAAAGATTCAAGCAAATGAGTCCTTAATTATGCATATTGATGCCAAATCATGTCACGTTGTGTTTGTTTCTCAGAGAATTTTAGTACAGAAAAATGAAAAAGCAAAATGAACCCAAGAGCTTAATCTCTTATCCTTGTATTTTTAGATACCAAAGCAGAAGAAGTCGGAGTAGGAGCAACTCGCGCAGTCCTGTGCGTGGCCATTTCAGCGACCGTGACCGCAGCCGGAGTCCAAGACGTAGTCCTAGTCCAGAAGACAGGCGTCCTCCCATTAGTGACCAATTAAAATCCCGACTTGGTCCAAGAAGTGATGAACGATTGCCAGACAGGGGGAGGTCAAAGTCCAAATCTAGGAGCAATGGCTCTTCTTGCTCCAGATCCCCAGATGCTACACCACCAAAACGTTATGATAAAAGGACTTCCGTGTCTCGCAGCAGGTCTAGATCGAGCTCTCCATCTGGACAAAGGGGTTTAGTTTCTTATGGAGATGCTAGTCCTGATTCTGGGTCAGGGTAAGGTATTATGCTCAGCAGAAGCTTAAATTGCTAATACATTCTATTACAAGTCTCAATAGGAGTTATTCCATAGTCAAGTTCTAATATTATCCTGAATTCTGTCGGTTCAGTATTGTGCATTAGCTTAAAAAGGAGCATTCTATCATGTTAGTTCAAGAAATTTATCGGAGCCAAAACTTGAATGATGCGTCGTAAATTGGATCTGGCGTTTGTATTCATAAGAAATATTTGTTAACAGTAATTTTGTTCTTTGAATTGCATCATTCCTTTTCAAAATAAAGAAGAAAAAAATATCTTTTAAGAAATGGATCATATAAATTGATTACCTGCCAAGTATATGCTAGTTTACACGAGTAACAGATTATTGAAATCTGTCAGTAATGGTTCAACAAAGTTTTAGTCTCTAGAAAGAGTACTCAGGGAAAGGAGGTGACGTGATATAGGAAGGATAGACCCTTAGATCTCACCTTATCAACTTTCTATTGCTTGTATGCTTCCTTCTGAGTCAGAAGGAGACTACTATTGTGTGTCAGGAGAAAATCCCTTTGACTTGCAATGCTAATCTGTTCGAGGGAATATGTTTTGATCGAGATCCAAGATGCAAGCGATATATACCTGCAAGTGAATTTAAGAATCATTCCCAACTTATTTTTCAAGTCAAGTTTTAAAATTTATAATTTGGTTTTCCCACATTCTCAACTTAATTATTGCTTAAACTTTTTTTTATCTCTAAATATTCCCTTAAATTTTAGGCTAAAGTAAAAACATTAAAATTCATGATTTTAACTGTTATTTTCCGTAAAAAAAAATCTGTAATTTTAGGCTTTTCAGTAGTTGTTATGACATTCCACAATTTTTGTAATTTAGTATTCTAAACTGCATCATTTTGATTTTTAGTTTAACATATTTTATCTTGTTATTATATTTTCTTATAAATACTAATGAAAATGTTCAACTAAACAAGATTTTAGTTTAATTTATGGTATCAAAAGTTATCTATAAGCTACCAACTAAAAAATAATATACGAGTGAGTGGTCATATTAAATTTGTTGTTTGCTTTTCTTTATAAATATCACTTCTAAGCTTCATTCATGCTACCATTCATCGTATGGTTACGTGTTCTATTTTAAACTACCACTTAAACTAATCCTTTTAATTATGACTGTTGTTAATCCAACATTATCGAAAAAAACCCAAAATCTAAAAAAAAAATACATTTTCCAATGTTTCTTTCGCTTTTATTGACTGCATGGATTACTCCATGATTGCTATTTTCATCATGACCAACAACAAATTGGAGGCAATATACTGTTATTGTATTATTAGATAGTATTCTCTATGCACTGCAAGCAGATACCCCCACTTTGCAAGCTCCATGCCACGTGTCTAATTTCTCAGACTGGATTGCTCAATAGACTATGAATATGCTAATTACATCACTCTGATGCAAGAAATTGATATCCACTATCCAAGCCAGGTGGATATCACCATGCTGTTACTAGTCAATTATATTTTACTTCCTATTCCAACGTCCCCCAAAATCAAAGTCACTCTCGTTTAACTTGAGTGTGGCAGTGGATATAGATGAGGTATCTAAGTTATAAGTCAAGAGGTCAAGTCTTGATGAAAACATTTCCAGGGGAAGGGTGTGTCCCTCCCTTGCTTAGTTACCAGAATTTTATACTGAAATTGTCATCATGAATTACTAGTTTAGCCACTTCATGCCTTAACTAACAATATTTTTTATCTAAAAAAACTAACAATATCTTTTATTTTTTATTTTTTGATTAAAAGATGTAAATAACTGTCATGGTCGATGAGTTATATATTATAATAACAGTCTGATTTAGAGGTAGTTTTTAAAATTAATTAAACAACAAAATCATCTAAGAAATATGTACAAGATAATTATTGTTATAATAGTTATAAATAAATTTCCAACTCTGATTTAGAGGTAGTTTTTAAAATTAATTAAAGAACAAAATCATCTAAGAAATATGTACAAGATCATTATTGTTATAATAGTTATAAATATATTTCCAAGTACGTATGTTTATTCTTAAGAATAAGAATCTGTAGTCTATTTTTGCTTCATTAACTTCTTTATATCAAACATGCATATCATATTTTATTGTTTATATTTTTTTATTTTTAAATATTGTTAATGCCACAAATTTTTTATACTTTTAAATTAAAGTTCACAAATTTAAACCTTAACACAATGTTTTTCATAATTTATTCCTTAATTCATAAAATCTTATTTCTTCACTTTGTTTGTACACATGACTAGCATAGGACAAACTTCTACATCCACTCACTTATATACTTGAAAAGAAAAGAAGGAGTATATAACTGCAAATTAAGTTTTTTTATTATAGCCCACCTTATATTAACTCTCTTATTCTCAATTATTTAATATAAATTTATTTTCTTAAAAAAAAAAAAGCTGCAAACTGAGCAAAGAGGAGGACTATATCACCCAACTTACAATGCATCTACAAAGCTGTGATCCAACATACACAACTGTATTACAAACAAATTTCAAAACATACAAGAAAAGTCATTTACAACCTTACAAAAGACACAACAAGGTTGTCCTTACTTTGTATTTCTATATCTTATAGACAAAAGGCAGTAAATTTACCATTGAAGATTCCTTGTGGTCCTACACACTACTTTACTACATCAAGTTACTAAATGTATAACAAGAACATAGACATTCACAAGATTACATCACAGAACAACTTTCTCCAGTGATAAATCAGATTTTCATCACCTTTTTACATGTGTAGTTATAGACCTATCACATGCATCTATGATATAAATTGTTGGCAGAAAATCACCATTTCCAACTAGTTATATTAGACTAGTGACTCGGGAGTGTTTTAAAAAAAAAAAGAACTTAAAATAGATAAAAATGGAACGTGAGTCATTATATATATATATATATATATATATATATATATAACATACCAAAGCATGAAATGATTGGATTTTATGCTAATATTGGATTGAATTTTATGTTGTCGAATACAATCTAAAAATATATGTTATTGTTATTATTTAAAATTATATTTTTCTTTTTATGAAAAATTATATTTTTTTATAGAAGTTTATAAACATGTCCTTTGCTGAGATGGAAGTTAGGGTGAGTTGAATTAAACAAAACCCAGGTCCCTACGCACGCACAGTTTGTTGGCATGCTCTACTTGCATAGGATTGTGTTTGTATTTATGGGTGCAGGGAGCAAGGATTGTCTTGTTGTTTATATCTACTTTTTATTGTTGTTATGCCATAAAATTATAAATTTTTAAATTTGTACTTATATTATTTGCATTTAGTATTATTTAATATATATATATATATATATATATATATATATATATATATATTAAATATAATTGCATTACAATTACAATTGAGTAAAAGGATTAAATTATATTTTTAATTGAACAAATATTATCTTCAAATATATTTAAGCTTATAGAAATTTATCATGATTTATTATTTCTACAAGTATTAACAACTATGTAATATAAGAAATGTAAAACATATTATATATATATATATATATATATATATATATATATATATATATATATATATATATTTGAATTGAAATTTATTAAACTCATGTGTTATAAATATTTAAAAAATAAAATTATTCTCAGTTGATAATTTATTGTAAATAATTCATTGAAAATGACATGTTTAAGTATTATGTGTATTTTTTTAAATTAAGCATATTAAAAATTTTCATCAAATTATTATTATAAAATAAAATATATTGAATATTATAGTTTATTGAAGTAACTTATCAAATATTTCCTTATAAATTATATATTTCATATTTATTAGTATTTAAATAAGAAAAAAAATAGAAATATATAAAATAATTAACTTAACTTTAAGATCATTAATGTTATTAGTATAGTTTTATAGTATAAAGTCATAAAAATGGTTCTAGGAAAAAAAATCATGAGAATGGTGTAAATAAACTTCACACTTATATAATTTTTTACTCACACAGTCAACATGAAGTAAAGAGAAAGAAAACATGATCAAAACATTTATTTTTTATAATCAAGTCTATTTTTCTTATATGAAAAATATGAATTCAAAAATAATCTAAAAATAATAAATATGAATATACAATATTGTATAATTATTAAAATTTGTCGATTTATTTAATTTATTATTGATATAACATTAATATGTAGTAATTTTCAAATGCATTTATTATGAAAATTAAAATTTGTTTTAAATTTGTTGAAATAATGTATTTTTATTAAAAATATATAATTTTTAATTATTTTAAAATAATATTTTTCATGATTTTAAAGATATTAATTTTAATTATGTGATATTATTAAAATTTTGAATTGATTAATTGTATCGTATCATAAATTGAATCCTCTAATTAAAATCATATATCATTAGAGCAATACCAATGAAAAAAAACGAGGATGAACACTATGATGGAGTAGGTATATTATATTTTATTTTAGTAGTTGTGTCTATTTCTATTTAATAAAAATAGTAAAGTAAAAGATATTCAATCATAATTATCTTTTATAAAAAAAAAATTGTATACCTCGTAGCAAGTCTAGAGGAATTATTCCTTATTGGAGTTCTGATGTTGATCCTGAATTCAGTCAATTAAGTAGTGTGAGAACGAGCATTCTATCATGTTAGTCTTAGTTCAAGAAATTTTTGTGTGGCGTTGTAATTTTTTGGATTTGGCCTTTGTATTTATAATAAATTGAATGATGACTTGTAATTTGGATTTGGCCGCTTGTGTTTATAATAAATATTTGTTTAACAATAATTTTTTTCTTTGAATTTCATCCTTCCTTCTTAAAATAAAGAAAAAGGAAATACTTTTCAATTATTTTTAACTATCAATTTTCATGTTTCTTTTATAAAGCAATATTCATATATATGAATTAATCATATAAGTAATTCAAAATACTACCTCTGTTTTTTCCTTATAATAAACCGGAGGTGATAGAGTAAAAATATTTTCCTTTTTAGTTTCTTAACCAGTATGTGTGAATAACATTAGTTAATATTTGTTTTTTATTTTTTTATAATCTTTTCTTGTAATGGAAAAGTATAAGTAAATAAGATTTTAGTTTAATTTATGGTATGAAAAGTTATGTATAAACTACCAACTAAAAAATAAATATATTAGTGAGTGATCATGATAAATTTGTTTAATTTTCTTTACAAAAATTTCCTTGCTTCATTAACTTTCATATATAAAAAATGCATCTCATATTGTATTTATTAGAAACTAGTTCATAAAGTCTTATCTCTTTAATTTAATCTTATATATAGCTAGTAGAAAGACAAGCATTGTTTTTTATTGTTTGGGATAAGACATGAAATAGAAGACGGAGAAAAGGAGGGGGAGGTTGAATAGAAAATAAGAGAAGTTATAGGTAAAACAGACGATACATCAAAATGAGGTATTATATTTATTATTGTAGTTTCTAGTTGAAGATTACGAGTAACTAAGCTTGAGCGGAGGAAAGGGGGTCTCGCAGGGGCCATAACCTCCTACAAGTCCTAAAAAATATATATATAATAAATTCTTTCAAGTAAAGGTCATGTGAAAGGACTATCAAGCGGATGAATGATCTCTTTGAAGGCTTATAAGTATTCATTATCTAAGTATATCCAGTATGCTCTTGAACCATACCCAAGACATTAAGCAGTTTAGGATAACTTTGATGTAAGATATCTACAAACTAAAGAGATAATTCACTAATTGATATTAATATTCGACGTTCTAATATACAAGTAGTCAAACATGTTTTCAAAATTTTAGAGAATGAGAGAGGGATTTTGAAAATCATAATTAAATAAAAATTAAATGATTTTTCAAATAAGGGTATAAATTAAAAGAGATTCTTCCAAATAAAGGTTAATTAACAAAACTTGCAAGCTCCTAGCTATGAGTCATACATGTTCTCAGAAATTCCTAGAGAATGAGATGAAGAAGAGACTGGAGAGTGATTTCGAAAAACATAGTTAAAGTAAAGTTAAACAATTTTTCAAATAAGGGTATAATTAAAATAACCACTTAATTAAAAAATTAAAATAAGCTCAATTTTAAAATTAATTAAAGTGAAAAAAAAAAATCTAAACCCAATTAAGCCTAGTATGCCCAATCTCATGTACACGAGCTCATGCCTACTACTTGATTGATTGAAAGCTTTAAAAATATATATATATATAAAAAGACCTGAAAATGGGCAAAACCAAATAATGTGGGGGGACTAAAGCATTTTGAAATACTCTACACAATACAGTAATCATTGATTTACACCACTCGTATCCTTCACAAGAGCTCCAACCTTCTAGGATTATTATTAATAACAAATTTTTTCTTTACCATAAATATTTTCTGCTAAGGGCAATTTTATTCAAATATTTAATATAATTATATATTTAAGACTTGAATTCGAAATTCTTAATAATAACAGTATGCAATTATTATTATTATTATTATTATTATTATTATTATTATTATTATTATAATAATAATTAAATATTTTTTCTTTCAATTTATATTTGATTTAAATTAAAAAATATTTTTGCAACACAAAAAAATTTTGCTCTAATATTAGATGGTAGCTAGGGAAAGGACAAAAGAAAAACTGAACAGGCTGCTGGCCACGTCTGGTTTTATATAATTGAAAACGTAAAAGAAAGAACTTTCATAGAAAAATGATGGAAATCCAGTTGCAAATGATTGGTTCGAAGTGCGTTGGAGCACTTGGTTGTTTTCTTAATGAGAGAAACTATGGCTGATGAATCTGAGCTTTGGCAGCATACACAATGTGGGAGACACATTCTTGTTCCATCCATGCCTACCACAAATCTTGAGCTAAACCACTTCTTCCCAAAATAGGAAACTATTCAATTTTCTTTACAAATCAGAAATAGATAAACTGATGAGGTCATTACACACTATAGAAATTTCGCCTTAAACTAATTAGTACATACTATAGAAATTTCTAATGATCACTATCAGTTTGAATAAATTGTTGAACCCAGTCTAAGGGGAAAGGTGTAATTCCCACTTTGAAAAACAATTGAACGTTATAGCAGGTTGCCAATTTGTGTGAGTTTTCTAGTCAGAATCCAATCTTCATTTTGGAGAAGGGAAGGGGGAGTTATTCATTTAGGTAGTTGTCCCTAACAATTCATATTTATAATTAAGAGTTTAATTTTCATTATTAGTAATATTCAGTATGAAGTTTTTTATACTATAAACCAAGTAGAAATTACTATAAATATGACTTTTAAAATAATTTTTACAAAAGCCAAATAATAATTGTAGTGGTTGGTACGTAGAATGATGTTCTTTTTTCTTCAACAAAATAAATGGTGTTCTCTGTTAGAACCCATATATCCTTCTATCTTCCATACTCTCTGCATTAACTAGTGAGGCAGTCCGTTCCATGCTTTTTATATGCCTTGCCTGCATATTATATGAGAATACAGTGTTAATTAGTTTCATTCCACTTCCTGGAATAAGCTATATTATTTAGTTTTGTCAGTTTTAAAAATTCTTATATCATCATGACACTTGGCAGACCAAAATAAAAGCAACTAGGCTTCATTATAACATGGTCATAAATAAATGTGATCAATCTTGCATAGAAATAATTACATAGTTTATAACAAGGTTGCTTCAGTGCTGTATCATCAATTGATGCTGGAGGCTCCTGTCCAAATATCATCTCACAACTCATGTCATCAAAATCTGCAAATCAAAAGATAAATAAAACAATCAGATTGTACACATCAATTAGTAGTATCAATTTTTTTTCTAAAATCATATTTTTAATATAATTTTTTTTAAAAAAAACTTATTACAAAATTGATGGGTACTGTAAATTTCAATTTTAGTACTTTATTTTTTTTTATCCTTAAAAATTAAAAACATGTTCAAAGATTTATAATAATTTATATATTTTGTTCAATTAATTAAATTAGACTCTCTTGCCAGTCTTACCGGCTTGCGGAAGGGATAGTTAACCGGTTTTATTTCCAAAAAAAAAAAATCACACTCTATACAGAACTTTTTATGATAAAAAAAATGAAGAACAATACGAGTTTTCTCATCCTTTATATCTTAAAAGTGTACGTACAGAGATAATATACTAAATTTAACCGAAAAAAAATAAGTACTTTTTTTCTTATTTTGGAGCTACCATTTTTTTTACACTCATTTTCCAATACTTCCTTTATACATTTTTCTATTTCTCTCTTTTCTTTCGATTAAATTTAAAGATCCCCTCATAGGCTTTTTAATCAAGTTTCTACTTGAGAAATAAGTGTGGAAAAAAAATCACAGCCTCTTTACTTTGAACTCCCTCGTGAGTCCACGAATGTTGATTCTTTTAGCTTACAACGCAGAATAACATCCAACAATGCAAAACTATAAGTAATGACTAATGTCTCAAATGTTGACCGAAAAAAAAAAAAAAAAAAACTACAATTTCAATTGTTTACCTCGGAAGGCCCGACTAACCAAGCAAAGAACAAAGTGGTGAAAACGGCAAAATATTCCCTTGAGAGTTTAGATGGTGGTAGCAGTGTGAAAAAAAGAGCAACTTTTACCGAGCAAATTAAGGAAATTTTTTATTGTATCTTTTGTAACTTAATTATGGGAATTTCTATATTTGTTTGATGATCCTATTTTTTGCTTTTTTTTATTGCATTTAAAAGCTTAGATGAGTTGAATCTCTAATTCTCATATTGAAAATAAGAATTGAACTCAGGGCATATGAATTCATTCCTTATCATCATATGAACCTTTATTGGCTAATCATTAATTTTTCTAGTTACTGTAATTAGGAGGATAATTTTAACAAATCATGGTTATTAATCTCGAAAACATAAAGGTACAATTAAGATGCAATCACAATTTTCCTCGTTAGAAAAAAAAATAGAATTGAGAAGTCGTGGTCAAGACAAGACAGAAAGCACAAGAAGTCAAAACATTCAAATCAAAATTCTAATACCATGACTAATAATGAGTAATGAACTCACCAATGAAAGTATTGGCTTTGGGAATGCTTTGTGAAGAGCTTGAATGATAACCTCTTGCTGCTGAATAGGGTCAAATTTCTGTTTAGCCACAGTAGCTGCCTCAACCAAGCTCTCAAACCCACTCTTATTGTTACCGAGTCCTGCAAATTAAGGAATCAAAACTATAACAAGTTTTCTCCTTGGAAATAAACAACAACAAAAAGTGACAAAAAGGGTTATTATGAACCTGTGGCTTCTTGAACGCTTTTTGAAAGATGATGTATTGCTAAACGATTAAACAAGTTATCTTTGTAGGCATTAGTTTTTCTTGTTTCTCCTGTGATGTTTGTCTGAGGGCGTTCTGAGCATTGCAGCCACAAAGGATGTTCTGGTTTACGTTTGATGGTGTTCCAGTGAGTTGAACATAGTGCTGAGCTCTTGTTCAGCCTAAAACAATTTGCATCCATTTGTGAACATTGTTATGAGTTTCAAGTGAGAGACAAATAGGGAATGGTGGTTGTTTTAAAGGGAAGAAGTGAGAGAGGGACATATAAGAGAACAAAGAGTGTGTGAGTAGCATGTTCACACACTGTTCGTTCTCTAGATTCCGGTCTTAGCAGTTGCTTAGGGTATTAAATTCTTTCTTCTGTCGGCTTCGGGTTATATAATATATACATATACATTTAATACATCCTCTTATATTAAATTTGTTGATACTGCTTAAGAATCACACTTATCCAATGTCTACAAAAAGAAAGATAAACACAAAAGTTCCCCGCGATAAATTAAGTAAAATTTTAATATAGGTAAAAAAATTGATAATTTTAATATTAATTTTTAAAAAATAAGAGATAAACTAAACTTGTTTACTTTTAAAATTGAAGAAACTTTTAAATTGATGCAGAATTAATTCCAGGTGAAAGGAGATGCAGACCAATCCTTAGAGGTTGTAGATAACAACAATTTTAGTATATAACTTTTTTGTGACCATTGACCCTTAAGTTTGTAGATCTATTCCCACTCTTATTGGCTCTTTAAGTTTGTAGATCTATTGAGCTTGGAGAAATACAGGCGCCACTGTTAATGGTGTGGTAACTAGTGTTAAAGTTATGCAAACTTAGGAATGGGAATAGATCTACAAACTTAAGGGTCTATGAAAATGTTCATGTTTTGAAAAATTATGCAAAGCTCTAAAATTAAAAAAAAAAAATCCATTGAGCATTTTCTTGAAGTGTTCAGCCAAAATTAGGGACCAAACCATAAACAGGCTTACACTTGGTGACCAAAACATGGCACTGAAACCTCTTATAATATAAGAAAACTTATTCACCATTCGGCATGACTTGGTGCGAAGAACATTCGTACTTTGATATTCCCAGTTCACTAAATATAAGAGTTATCATTTTGTAAAAATCAATTAAAATAAAACAAGCCAATATCAGTGAGCTAAATGGCCAGTAAAAACAACTAAATCAAGCACCAAAGCTAAAACAAAGAACTCTTAAAATCCAGCAGCATTACAATCCCAGGTGTATCACAACAGGCAAGTTAAAAGCCAATAGAATGACCATTTACACAATAACATTAACATCTGTTCATAAACAGTAAAGAAGGCCTACTACACTAACTACTACATAAACATAAAGGAACACATAATAGGAGAAACAAAGAGGCATTTGATTTTCATTCTTTGGCAGCTTTGTTGATCAAGGACTTGTGAATGTGAGGGATAACACCACCACCAGCAATGGTCCCTTTGATGAGGGTGTCAAGCTCTTCGTCTCCCCTGATAGCGAGTTGCAAGTGCCTTGGTGTGATCCTCTTCACCTTCAGATCTTTGCTAGCATTCCCCGCCAGCTCCAGCACCTCAGCAGTCAGATATTCCAGAATGGAGGCCAAGTACACAGCAGCAGTCGCCCCCACACGTCCATTTGCTTGCACCCTTTGCTTCAACTGCCTATGGATACGACCCACAGGAAACTACATCCAACAAAACAAAAGCAAATCTATGCATCAAAGAATTTCAACAAAAGTACTAGAGTTGGCATAGTAGTGAAAAGGTTTAAACAGTTTAACGTGTGTTTGGATTACCATTTCAAAGGCAACAAACGTTCATTTGCACTTTTTTCCAAAGAGCAAAATGGAGAAGCAACAACACTCAGTGAATTGGGAAAAAGTGAGTTATGCTCGATGGAACTGTAAACCAAGCACACCCTTACCTAAGATCTCAGCCTTATACACCAACAGTACAAAAACATCTTGATTGTTCCAAAAAGCTTAATATCATTCGAGTCAAGTCAGGCATGTATAGGGCAAAATTCTTTCAAATCCTATTTTGTCATTCACAAGACTCAGGTTTGAGACTCTCCTGTCACTTAAACTAACAGACCTCGGTAAAAAATTATTTCTTTTAATTTTCTTCACGAAATTGACAAAAAAAAAAACAGTAATTTACATCTTCAGGTACAATTACGAGCAATTTACCATCACCGGTAGATAATTCATAATGAAAACATCAAAAGTTTATTGCTTTATGGTTAGATTAGAACCAGACATCAGTAACCATACTTCTAATACCATTACAGGAACACAAATTACATTCAGTTCATAACAAGGGGCATGAAACCTAGTCAAATTTCGTTCAATTCACGATGCTTTCGGTTGAAAACTAGGGCAATTCACAACGAAGAACACAAAATCTGAGAAAAAAAAGGGAAGATGGATTACCTGGATCCCAGCACGGGATGAACGAGAGACAGGCCTTTTCTTATCCTTGTCTTTGTCCTTGTTCGCTGCCGTGGTTTTTCCGGCCACAAGCCCCTTCCCTCCTTTTCCCGCCATCGACACAGAGAAAGAGCAAGAAAAAAAAAAAAAAAACCTAGAAAGCAAAAGCGAAAGAGGCAAAGGAAGGAGGAGGGAATAGTGAGTGGATATGGATGTGAATAAATGACAGTGATATCTTAAATTTTCCCAATCACAACGCGCGCGCGGTCACTCTTGTGTGCGTGGGAATTTGCATTTCAAATAAATTTCACCTCTTTTTTTAAGGTCACCGGCCCAGTAAGGCCCATTAAACGACACGGGCCCAAACGTAGGATAAGATTTCACTGGCTGAACCTGAACTATGAAGTGCTGCAGATTTGTGCGTTAGGGAAAAAAATAAATAAAAAATAGATATCATGGCAGCGAGTGGGGGTTGCAGCAGCAGCTTCTTAACATTGTCTTGTGCAGGTGCGGCGCAAAATCAACACGCGTCACACCCTAGAACGTTTTTTGGAGTTCCTCACAAGAATCAGAGAAAGAGGAAAACACCGCATAGGTTAGTTGTGGTTGCGGTGACTCAAGGCTCTGCTGAATCAAGCAAGTCCGACGAAAAAATCCCTTCGTGGGCCAAACCGGACTCCGATGAACCACCGCCATGGGTCCGGGATGAGCCCAACAACAAAAACAGCAACAATTCGCAACAAGAAGAAGAATTTGAGATCCCCTTCTATGCTTATTTGCTTGCCTCTGCCATCACTGCAATTGCCGCTGTAACTAACCAACATCTTATCTTATTGCTAATAATTGCTTCCTTACTTGTCACTTATATATCTTTTGCTTCCACAGATAGGTTCCATTTTCGAATATGTGAACCAAAGGCCGGTCTTCGGAGTATTAAGCTCCGACAGCGTGTTTTATGCTCCCTTGCTTGGTTTCTTTGTCTTCACCGGCATTCCCTCCTCGGTAATTATTGAGAAGTTCAAAGTGAAGTTAATGAAATCAATTCAGCATTTTCGAACTAGTTATAGTAGCTTGTTGATTATGTCTTAATGTTTAATTCAGGCTTTTCTGTGGTTCAAGTCTGTTCAAGCTGCTAACAAGGAAGCGGAGGAACAAGACAAGAAGGATGGTTATTTATAGGTTGCGAGTGCACTTCTGTGTTGAACACTCTTTCTTTGTTGTGTTGATGTAAGTTATTATATATGAGGAATGCTGAAGCACCATGCCATTGCGTGATCAAGTGCAAATGGTTTGTGCTGTTATCAAGTAAATCATATGAAAATGCTTGACTTCCTCCCCCCTCTATCATTACAATTCGCACCAAGGGTTACTTTCATATCTACCTAAGAACAACATGGTACGTGGATATTGAAAAAAATTCTCCTTGGATGTTTTTTTTTTTTTTTTTCTGAAATTTCTATTTAGATAATAATATTCACACTATTTTTATGATTTTTTATAGAATCAAACTAGAAGGAACAGAAAAAAAGTATTTCAACATATACCCTATTTTCTTTTTTGTTTTCCCAACCAAGAATATGTAAGTAGTCATATAAATCGAGTCTCTTTTCTCGTGTTCTAGCTCCATATCTTCCTACCAATTTTCATAGAAAAATCGATTCCCCTCCATCCTAAATGGCTAATGCCTTGCGATTGTTGAAGCTTAATTAAAATATAGTTTGGCAAAGTGTATCGGCATATCTTCTGTTCATATTTTTTGTGAAGCAGTTGAATGCTTACTTGGATTTTCTAGCAAACAAAGGAGCTCTTGCAGTCACTGTATTGTTTGGTTGCAACTTGAAAGTAACCAAATAATTGTAAACTAGTTATAAAGTGATGCTCACAATAAAAGAACCTATATTAACTTTTGGACTTCCATAAACAACGTCAAGATTTTAAGTTTAAAAATAACCACATAACCATACACTATCATTTTATCAAATTTGAATACAATAAATGATAATGCTTACAATAAAAGAGCATGTTAATTTCTAGGACAAACAATGTTAAAAGTTTAAGTTTGAAATTAATCAAGTAATCGAATATTGTCATTTATTAAATGGTCATGCTCTCAATCAAAGAGCATACTGATTATTGGAACTTTTATAAACAATGTCAAAATTTATGTTTGAAAGTAACTAAGTAAACATAAATCATAATTTATAAAGTTGAAATACAATCACGCAACATATTCACTTTTGAATCTTTCATAAACAACATCAAAATTTAAAAAGTAATCAGGTAACACTATACAATCATCTATTAAATTTAAATGCAATAAATGATAATTTTAAAAAATATTGACTTTTGGGAAATATATAAACAAAGACAAAATTTCTCACAAGTAACCAGGTAATTGTAAACTATCATTTATAAAGTTTTAAAACAACAAATGGTAATGTTCACAATAAAATAGCATAGTGACATTTTCGACTTTTATAAACAATGTCAAAATTTCAAGTTTGAAAGTGATCTGTAATCACAAACAATCAACTATTAGGTTTGAATACAATAAATAATAATTTGAATGCTCACAATAAAAGAGTGGTTTAACTTTTGGCAATTTTATAAACATCAAGATTACTCATTTTGTAAATTTATTCCTCTTGGATGAGACTATAACTTGTAAGCTATGTCAAATAACTTATTATTCTTAAAAGGTTTTGAAAGTCTTGAAGGTTTTCTAAATTTTCAAAGCATGTGACAAATAACTCTTATTTTATCAGTTCATTTCATCTAATTTCGCGGTATAAGATCCCAATTAGTAATTATAACACGGTAATGGACAAACTCTACACTATTTTTAAAGTGAGATTTGCGAGAGGTGTGAGGGCAAAAGGAGAGGGGATGATTAGGTAAATTAATAAAAAAAAAATATAGAAAAAGGAGATATATTTAATAATTATCTAATCATTATTTTAGTGGATTTGAGTATCATTCAATGGATCACTACATTAGTCCATTTTTTCAAACCCAAAAGTTATAATTAATTGAAGCCCACAAAAGTTATTAAAAATATTATAACAAACAAAGTATTTAATATACTGCCATAAAAATTAGTATTTGCTATTGATATGTATTTATTTAAACATAAAAAATGTTAACGGTTAATTATAAATTGATTATATAAAATTATAAATGTATTTATAATTTTTAAAATTTTTAATAATTAATTACCAGCGATAATAAAATTGAAAATATTTTAAATTTTATTTATTATAAATTATTACATTATGTATTATTTTATATAAGAATTAAAAAGTTTTTATATATACATAGCATTTTGTTCCTTTTCTTTTTTTACTGGACAAAATTAGCAGAGAAAATTTTTTAACTTTTATTTCCTTTTTTTCCTTTTCTCTCAAAATAAACAATGTAAAAACTAGTTGTTTTATCCTCTTCTGTTTATCTCTTTGCTTACGCCTTACTTTATTCCCACATCTAAACAAAGCATAACGTTTATTGTGTTGCATTTAAGTCTGATTTATACGCGTTTGGATTACAATCTTTCCAATGTCAAGTCTATGTGTTAGGTCCGTATTGATGTTGTGTTTTCTTTCAAAACTTTTGAAAAAAGAAAAAAAGAAACATACTCACATTTAAAAATATCCAGTAAACTTTCCACGTTTGTTGATGAAACACATTATAGTTTTTGAGAATGTAAAGTTTATTTTGATTAAAGAACTACAAGTTAGTGGCATTTAATTGTTATACGAAATTACAAAATTTATTAGGTGATAAACTTGGACAAAACATAACAACATATTAAGATTTTAATGTTCTATTTCACAATTAATTTTGTAATCTATTACCAACCTTCCCTACTTTCTACCTTGTTCCTATCTCTCTTTTTAAACAATCTTTCATTTCTTTATTTTATATTTTCGTTAAACGATACCTAGCTATTTATTTCCATTAAATTATAAAGTAAATTAAATATCATTCTCCGAGAACAATAGCCCTTGTGAAATTTTCAGTATATAAACTTAATTGAAATTTTAATTTTTAATGTGCCACATAAGCCTTTTAATTTTTCAAAAAAAAATCTATTATTTTTTTCAAATTCAAAATTAGATATGTTAATTGATTTATAGTGTAATAATGAAAATAGTAACGTGGCAATAATTTTATATACGTGATATGACACTTTATTTTATTAGGCACGTTAGCGACTACAATCTATTTAAAGTTTCCAATATAAATAAATTATGATAAATATTAATGAGTATATTGTAATAATGAATTAAAAGTAAAAAAAATTATAAAAAAATATTATTGATGTATTGTTAGTATTACTGCAATTTTCAGTAAATCTTAAACAATTTTTTATTCAATATAAGACTTCTTACTATTGATTTCTTAGCTAGAGTCTTCGACAAGTTTCATAAACTAAATATAAAAGTGACTTTGATTGATTTGATTGAAAGAAACCAAATGAGGAATATTAACATTCATACCAGGGTTTTAGAAACCCAAACAAACGGACACGCAGGACACGGTTTTGACTATAGTGCTGAGATGCTTAGGAGTGATCAAATCAAAGATTGTCTAGGAAAAGAATGAGGACTATTCCTCGTGTATCTTAGGATTTCTTTGTCTTCCAAAATGCACTACATAACTAGCTACCATAATCGGGTGTAGTAGAATATGTTGCTAGCAGACGGATGCTTTTTTTTTTTTTTTTTATCAGCAAATTAAAAAGATTATATTAATTAGGTACAAGGGTACTTAGAACCCATATAGAAAGGACCTTAAAAACAAAAAAATCCACCCCCGGTTATTTCCTATTTAATTTGATAGCCCAACCAAATAACCAATAACCAGGTCTCATATGCTAGCCGACGGATGGTGCACTTGACTAACAGCACCCACCACCAACATTTCATAATGGCTCCCAATCCAACTCTTTCCCTAAAGTCCTAACTAGTGTCAAACTCATTACAAAAGCGAGAAAGAAATATTGATGCTCTTTGCAATACCCTTTTGCTTTTATGTTTCACTGAATCAACTTTCACCACCTGTTATCCCTAAACTCATTGATGGCCACTTGGCCCGTGATCCAAACTTTCCACTAGTCTGGCGTAATTAGTTCAAAATGTCACAGTATGATTGTGTAGAATGAGTGATAAAGCTGTTGCCCAACTATGAGACTATTGAAATACATAGACAATGTGACTGCAGTTCTATGCCTTAGTCACATAATGGAGATTTTTCCATGGCTGAGCATGTGTATAATTTTAAAAATTAAGTTCATGGAAGTAAATTAAAAAAACAAGATGAGTTAAGTTAGGTGCTGATGGATTAATTTTTGAAGTTGAATTAATTTTAAGATAATATCCCAATTCATTATAAATTTATTAAACCAATTACTTACCATGTTATCTACATATCAAACATAAAATGTTAGTGTGACACAATATATTAAAAAAAAAATCTTTCATTGACTAAAAATAATATAAAGATATATTATATAAGTAAAGATCACATTTTAAGAGTCTTCTTAGATTTTATTGAGACATTAGTCCCCTAATTTTACAAAATCACGGTTTTGGTTTTTAGGTCACCTAGTTTTCGTTGTTGTTGCTGGTGTGGAGTCCTTCATTTTATTGATTTTGGATTTTTATCTGGTTTGGATATGTGAGGAAGAGAAAGATGAGGTGTTAGTTTGAGGGTTAGAGATTACATAATAACTTTGCTAATCGCAATTAATTGATCAATGTTAACAGGCAACAAAAATCTTTGTAAAATTAGAGGATGAAAATTATGATTTATCCAAAAAATTTATAGTGTATAAAATTTACCTCATAAAAAGTATAACATTTTAATTATAACCATATTAATATAAAAGTTTTTACACAATTAATTAATTAGAAATTATTTTAATATAATTTTAAGATAATTAAATAAAAGTTAACAAATTTAACGTATACGTCAGGTTGTGGTTAAATGATAGTAAAAAAGATATTATAATTTGCAACGTTAGTATATGTATTAGTTGATCTAAAATTAATAAATTATATACTGGTTCAGTATAAAATTAAAAGTACAAATAGTTTTCTAATTCAAATACAATTTTAGATTTTACTCAGTCAGAATGATAACATTTTCAAATTTCAACTTCCATTAATTTTTAGTTGCATTTTTGTGTGTTGCTTTTGCTGCTCTCGATAGGGAAAAACCTACCATACTTCCTCTGTTGCCAAAGGCGACGAGTAAAGAAAGATAATTTGTTAAAGCAACGAGTATACAAATTAAACACGAAGAAAATTAGTAGAAGTGACTGTCAATTCATGAAATAGATGCAGGATGAAAGGTCTACATGCGGAGAAGGGGCAAATAAACAAAAGAATGATAGATTTTTTACGCTCCTTTCCTCTTTTAATGTAGGATAATCTTGTTTATATGTCACTCACAAGTCACAATAACAAATTATTATGAACTTGGCTTAAATAAAGTTTTACTCTATATAATTTTTTTTTATTATTTTAGTCAAGTAAAGTTTATCTTTTATTTTATTCATTTAAATTTTTTAAATATAATCAAGTCTTTATTTTTTTTTTAAAAAAAACAATATCACAAAACTATGCGACATAAATGAAATTTACTACTACTATTTTATTTCGCATATAAAATAAGAATATAGTATTTTAATAATTGATTTATCACGCAAGTCATCGGGGCAAGTTACACTTTAAGGCATTTTCCGTGTAACGGCTAAAAGATTCATAAACATGAAGCTAAATAGTTAAATTTATTCTTAAAAGTACAATGACTAAATTAATTATTGAAAGATGAAAAATATAAATTTAATTTTTTAATATATAAAAAGTGTGATAAATTAAATTTATTATAAATTTATGAGATTATTAAATTGAAACATTTAAAAATAATTTATATTTTTTAAGATGAATTTGAATATAAATTTAAGGATGAATCTGTTTACATAGCTTAAATGTAAACCAAGCAAGGGTGTAGTGCAAAGGGTTAATTTAGTCAATCCGTGAACTCTAACAACCATTCACATGACAAAGCCATCCTTGAGCTTATTTCCCTCCTGGAGCTCATTCCGTGCTAAATAAGCTTATCCTTTCGCAACAAGGAAAGGGCATTATTGTCATATCAGAGTCAAAAAAAGGATGACCGTCGTGATCACGAAGGCAGAGCCAACCAATCGCAAACCAGGAGGGCATTTTCGGAATCCAGCACCACTATAATCCACGTGGACATACACGTGGCAGCTCTACCTTTCTCTCCTCGTTGCTTATAAACTCCCCATCCCTTCTGATCCGCTCCTTATCCTGTCTTCACTCACCGCTCCACCCGCAAACAAACAAAACAAACATTACTCTATCTCCAATCTCCCTTCTCCGCCGCGCCACTCATCGGAAAATTCAAACCACCGCCGGAGGTTATGGACGCTCCGGCAATCGCTGCTGATCTTGATTTCCCAAGCAACAACCATCGCTTGTTTAAGAGCACCAATCTTCTTATCTGGTAGAAACCAAAGCCTAAGCAAAAGCGATTTTACTTAGCAGAGTTTACAAGTTATTCTATGCTTATCGCTGCATAAATAATCTGAAAATAAAATAAAAAAAGACCAGAAAAGCATTTATTTATTACTATATAGTAGTATTATTTATCGTTCTTGTATCTTTTTCATTTAGCTAAAATTAGCGGTTTCTAGTCAACTACTGCAAAGTTTCGCGTGCAGCTTCTGCAGAGTTTCAGTTTCAGAGATTAAATTCGCTTAGAAATACTAGTATTTTTCCCTGTTCTGACTCGCAATTTAAAATTAAGCTCGTGCTTCGGAGATGAACAAGACCGAGAGGTGATACTTGAGAATTGAGAGACTCTAATTCTGTTCTGGAATCGTTATCGTCATGCCTTTCACAATGAAGATTCAGCCGATCGATTCGCCCGTGCCGGAGGAGGCTACTCGGCTTGAGCCGGTGAAGCCGGCGGTGAGGTCGCGCCTGAAGCGCCTCTTCGAGCGCCAGTTCTCCGGCGTCCTCAGGAACTCATCGGCGGCGGAGAAGATCGCCTACCCCGCCGAGGAGCCGCCGCATTCCGCCAAAGACGGCTCCGCTGATTTCGAGCCGAGCTCGGTGTGTCTGGCGAAAATGGTGCAGAATTTCATGGAAGAGAATCACGAGAAGCACTCTGTTTCCGTGAAGTGCGCGCGCAGCCGCTACAATAGCTTCGACGACGCCTCCGACGCCGAAACGCACTCGCTTTTCGGCGAGTCCAATTATTCTTTCTCCGGCGAAACACAAGAAATCCTCAAGGTATTTTCAATTTTTTATCAATCAAAGATCGCTCTGTAATTTCTTTTGCCACATGATAATACGTTCTTATTTTTTTTGTCAAATTGGATAGGATTTGGTGACATGTGCGAGTGTCAGTGAAAGGAATTTGCTAGCGGACACTACAAAGATCATTGAGAAGAATAAAACAACGTGCAAACGCAAAGACGATTGTTGCAGAAAGATCGTTACTGAAGCGTTGTTAGCTCTCGGATACGACGCTTCCGTATGCAAATCTCGCTGGGAAAAATCAACTTTCTGTCCAGCTGGTACTTTCTCTCTCTGTTAGGAAATTCGCACAAGAAGTTGTTCAAATTAGGGTTTTGTTGATGAATTAATTAATCTTTTTTTTTTTAATTTGTACAGGGGAATATGAATACATTGATGTGATAATGGGAAAGGAGCGGGTGGTGGTTGACGTTGACTTCAGATCAGAATTCGAGATAGCTCGACCCACCAAGACCTACAAAGCGATCCTCCAAACGCTGCCTTACGTATTCGTTGGCACGTGCGAGCGGTTGCAGAGTATCGTGGCCATCGCTTCAGAGGCGGCGAAACTGAGTCTGAAGAAAAGGGGCATGCACGTTCCGCCGTGGAGAAAAGTCGAATACGTCACCGCGAAATGGCTCTCCCCTTACACGTGCTCGCGCGGGGTGAAAGAGGAAACAGAAGAGAAAGAGCACCTTGCGAAAGAGTTGGTGGTGTTATCAACTTCGTGTGGAAGTTTCCGTGAAGATGATGAAAAGTCAAAGTCAAAACTCGTGGTTCAGAATCAGAAGCCACCGGAGATGAAACCCAAAAGTTCTCAGTCCGGTTTGGCAGCTGTGTTCCTAGAAAACCCAAAATTTTGATTTTTTTTCGTTTGTTTCTTTTTTTGGCTTTTTGTTTTTTTTTTATATAAAGTTTAAATTTTCTAGAGTGAGGATTCAAAAAAGGCTGTATAAGTAGTTTAGTTCTGTAATAGCTCTATCCCCTTCTGATTTTTATTGTAAGGGATGATGGGTTTTTACTTTTTACTAATATGAATGAATAAAGTAAAGGTGAAATGTATTGGTAGCTATTTGTATTTTGCAAGGTTGTGATGAGAAGTTGATTCTTTACGTATTTGATAATATTGTGGGTTGTTTTTCTTGTTTGCTTGGCTTGAATTATCTTCTATTAATTCCTTCTGTGTTCCGACAAATCGCTTGAATTTTGATTCGGTGTGTTGGGGGAAGGGGGATTTGGGGAAAGATAGAATGACACATAATTTGTGTAAATTACTCCTTTGTTTGAAACTTGATTCTAATTCTTTCCTTCAAGAAGAAGCAATGGATGCTGGTGCGGTTGCGTAGATAGATGCCTTCAAACACACTGAAATATGTGAAGATTGAAAGAGTATTTTGTAATGCAATCTTTAGATCATTCAACTGTAACGCCCAAAAAGTGCAATACTGGGTGGACTAGGGGTTACTTATGTAATATCCTACCTAAGAGAATAACAATTATATTTTCTTGTTTGGACAAGTGTTAAAAAAATTAATTTTAAAACGTGTTTGTGATTTTATTATAAAAATTAGTCTATGAATAAAATTTAATTTAAATTTTCTAATCTAATATAGAAGTTATTCAAATTTATTTTAATTTAAAATTAATCATAGAACAAAAATTAATTTTAAAATCTTCTTTCAAACACATAAAAATTTGATGTCAGCATTAATTTTTCTATGCCTGAAACCAAACAAACACGTGGTCCATCAATTTTTTCATCTGCGTTCTCACTGTTCATCATCGTCATCCTCTGCAAAAATGACATGACTTCTTCTACACATTGTGAACAGTTGAATTCCGTTCATGCGAGTGATAAACAGAGATGGCGTCAAACACTAGAACAGAAAATGCTATTCATTCTCTCCCCAGGAGTCGCATAGTGTTACTTGGTTACACATAAAAAATTGTCGGTCTCTGGAAACTAGTATTCGCTCCCTTCAGTCGTCTACTGCACCTTTTTCATTTTCTTTTGGTAAATGACAAGATTTAATTTTAAAAAAAGTTATTACTTCTATTATTATCAGTAAGGATAAACAGTATATAGTATAATTTTAAAAAAAAAGTAAATATAAGTTGTAAAATTATATATTTATGAATATTTTATTTTACTAAAATTATATCTATATAATTATAATAATTAAGATAATATTTTAAGTTTTACATTTTATAAAAAAAATATTTTGACGCTAACAATAATATATTATGTAAAGAATAATTAATTATATTTTGTTTTTGAAAAGAAAACTTATCCCCTTAAATAAGATTATATTTTTTTCACATGTCCTACCTTTTTCTTCTCCTTCCTTTTTTAATTTTTCTTTTCTCTTTCACTTTTTTCAAGTCAACCCAAGCATTAGCGTTTTTTGACCCTTCAAATTTGCTCCTCGCTTTTACTTCCTCGGCCCGTTTCTTGGTTTTTAAACAAAACTGTTAGCTGATGTAAACCTATTTTGTCGTTTTGAGGCACCTTACTTAACTCTGAACATCCACGTACTGCCTTGGAAATTGGATTCTGCTTTCAGTGTTTTTAATTGTTATTCATTAATGGATTTAACAACTAATTAATAAATGTAGTTTAGTGGATAATAACAAGTTAAATTTATAGAAAAATACTTATCTTCGATCTCACAAATATTTTTTTAGAAGTAAGAATGTGTTTGATTCGTAAGCATAAAAGAATATTCAAATTTAAATAAATAATCATTTTAGGGTTTTTATTTTATTTATTTTGTTTAAAATAATTATTTATTTTTTAAAAATGATTTTAATTTTTTATATCTTATTTAAAAGATTCAAAATGGTATTTAATCTTTCTTTATTTACAGAAAATAATATTTTCTCTTTTAGAAAAATTACTTTCATAATTCATCTTATTTAAAATATTTAAGATGATATTTTAATTATTTAAATATATTTAATTTTATCATTCAAATAACATTCTAATAAATGATCATTTTAAAAATATTTAAATAGATGAATAACCATTTTAAATATATTTAAACATTTGAATAACACTTAATTTTTTTTTAATGTATCGATTCAACATATCAAGGTTTGATGTGTGTAGGCAAAGTTTAGTGAAAAAAAAAAGAGATTTTATGTTTTTACGAATTAGGTCATTTTTTTAAAAAAATCAACAAATAATTAAACTTATAAAAAAAAAGGCTTATATGTCCTTTTAGTTCTTACAATTTTTTTTTTTTCGTTTTTATAATTTTGTTTTTTAATCGTTATAAATTATTTTTTTTATTTTTAAAGTTGTTTAAATAACTTCATTATCTAGACTGCTCAAAGGATGAAAAATAAATAAATATAATTTAAAATTACTAAAACTAAAAAAATGCAAGAAAAAAATATTAAATTACAAGAATTAAAAATATATTTTAAAAGAATGAACTCAACAAATTAAAATCAACAACTAATACCGAATTGGTAAGATTTTTTGTTTGTACGTATATGCCGAATAGGTAACTATACAAAATAAAAAATAAAGAAAAAGAACTTGAACCTAGCAAGATTAATGATTCAGTGGACTCAACGGCATTCAAACATATCAACCATCTTGCAATTGTGTCTGTTTTTTCACCAGATTTCACGACAAGTACACTCAATAACTCAAACACTGGTACTAACCAGGCAACTATAGATATTATCTTCGCATCAGTACAATGCTATCAAGCATTAGAACTTAGCAAGATCGATTACTGAATATAATATCTAAATAATACTTATCCATATTTTTCATATCTAACCAAAGTAATTCAATCTAAACTAAAATATAAATAAATTTTAACTCTGTCTTTTTTATTTAATATTATATCTCCAAAATATCATTCATTTAATTTAAATTTTATTTTTAATAACTTTTTTCTTTTTTTCCCTATGTAATTAATGTAAAGAGTACTTTAAAAAGCCAATTAACTTTTTTAGTCAGACTAACAAAATTAAATGATATTAATTATTTTTTTTATAAGTGTCATTTTTTTTCTTATATTTCAGTTAGAAAAAAATATATTATAATTTTTTATTAGTCGTACGTGTTGGTTTTATTCTAGATCATAATCACAGGTCCCAAGACAGTGATTAATTTCATTTCAAGCAATACATTTATGCTCCAAACATTTTCCACCGCTTTCCTTTTCATTTTTTTTGTTCACTTACTAAACACAATTGATGTCTCTCTCGTTTTATATATACAACTGTGTAAGACTAGATCTTAATTTTCTCCAAATGGATGCAACATAACATGCTGCTTTTGACAACTCAATATAATCACATTCCAAAAAAATGCCTTTCAGAATGTTTTAAAAAAACAAAATATTATTTTGAAAAATACTTTTTGAAATGTTAGAAAAACAAAAATAGTGTTCTAAATAGTATTTTATGAAATGTGATTATATTGAGTTCTAAAAATACTTTCATAAGTGTTAAAAAACAAAACAATTTTATGAAAAATACTTTTTAGAATGTTAAGAAAAACATAATGTTCTAAAAAGTACTTCCTAGTATAGTGTGATTACATTCAGTTTCACAAAATAAGCTCTAAAATTGTACAAAAATCCCCACATACCTTGTCACACACACTTTTGTGATTCTCTTGACTTCCTTTATGACGAAATTGAATATAAGGTATTTTCCTTGTATGATGGAATTCAATATAGGAGTGTGATGGAACAAAGTTAAGATAAAATTCTAATATATTTGACAAATAATATGAGGGAAAGGAGAGAAGATAGATGAGAAAGAGAACAATGGAGATGGAATATAGAGAATAGGGTTTATAATATTTTTTTATATAAAAGGGTTTTTTTTTTTGTACAAAGGATATTTATTACTATAAAAAAATTATAAAACAGAAAGGGAGTGTATTTATAAAAAAGTAAGGATGTATATAGCAAAAGTGGAAGAAGAATATTTTGAAAAGCCCAACAAGCCCACCGAACCGAAACTAATTTCATCCCTCTTGAGCTCTTGACCGAAATCATAACGAAATTTTCAACGTCGGCACTGCAAACAAACTCGATCACTTGAAACTAACTCAGTCGAAGATTCAGTTTTCAGATTCCCATTTCATTTCCGCGCCAAAGAACAAAACCCTAAAAAATGGAGTCCCACGGCGGAGGACCCCTCCGTTCCCGCAGCTCCCAGTCCCCTTCTCCCTCCCACTCCGCCTCCGCCTCCGCCACCTCCTCCATCCACAAGCGCAAGCTCGCGTCTGAGGACCACGCGCCTCCCTTCCCTCCGTCCTCCTTCTCCGCCGACACCCGCGACGGCGCCCTCACCTCCAACGACGACCTCGAGAGCATCTCCGCCCGCGGCGCCGACTCCGACTCCGACGATGACTCCGAGGACGCCGTCGTCGACGACGACGAGGACGACTACGGCAACGACAACGACTCCTCCATTCGGACCTTCACCGCCTCCAGGCTCAGCAACCCTCCCTCCGCTCCCCGCAACACCAAGCTCAAGACCGAAATCTCCACCGTCAAAATTGAGAATTCTGACGGCGCCAAAGACGCCGTAGTCGGAGCTTGTGCCGCCGCTTCCGCGGGATCGGTCCCCGGGATTGTGGTTAAGGAGGACCCGACTAAGATTTTTACTGATAATTTGCAAACGAGTGGGGCTTACACTGCCAGGGAAGAGAGTCTCAAGAAAGAGGTCATAAGCACTTTGGTCTCGTTCATGCATCTCGTGAAAAGAATGTTTAATTATTTTTATGTTATGTTTTGGAATTGTTCTGAGACTCGATTTTTACGATGTCAACTAATCAAAATCGTTAATTACGCCGACTTTACAATAACTATTTAAAAGTCATCCCTAACATGACTTTCTAGAAATTAAACTCTAATTCGTTTAGGTTCTGATCGGTTCAAAGGAGGGGATAAGAGGAATTTTAACGGAAGGGAGGTTGAATAACTGTTTTCTTGTTCGGTTTAGAGGGAAGGGGTTTATTATCTTTTTAGTCCCTAAACTTTTTAGGATATTTGTTTTTTTTTTTTTTTTTTTTTTTTGTAAGTGTGTGTTTGGATACCAAAATTAATTCTAAAATCTAGTTGAAGGCGAAAGCAATAAATAGTTGTTTCAATTTTTTCAATTTTCCACCATGATTTTGGGGGTCAAAATTCATTCTAGGAGGTATCCAAACGCACAATAAATAGTATATGCTTTGACATTGTAAATGGGTTTTTAAGTTCTCATCCAATTACAAATCAGTATGCGTGCAAAGTTAGTTGATTTTTACAATGACTACCTTAAAATTTATAACATGTTTTTTTTTTATTAGATGACACTGTTAGTGCATTGAAATTAAACTCTAATGCATTTGTTGAATATGGATATTTACTTAGATGTAATGTGATGGTTTCACATTCGGGGCATTTTCATTGTTTTACATTTAGATGAATAAATTGTTACAAACTGTTTTGATGTGATAGGTGTTCATGGTTGTGACTATGTTTGGTTGAATTCTTTTTCAGGAGGAAGCAGGAAGGCTCAAATTTGTATGCCTATCAAACGATGGTGTTGATGAGCATATGGTTTGGTATGCGTTTCTCTTTACTGTCTAACATTTTATGCTGCCATGCCTGGATAGATATATAGTTTAACTGTTATTTTTTCCTAATAATTCAAATTCAATCATGCATGCATGTAAGTTATACATTACCACTGGAACTGGGTAAATCAGATTCAGTTGGCAATTTTCTGTTTTAGATTAAAAGCTTGGCAAATTTTATTATTAACAATATATCATTAATGATAATGAGTTCCACTCTTGCTTTTGTCATTTGTTCCTTAGGTTGATTGGATTGAAGAATATATTTGCTAGGCAGCTTCCCAATATGCCCAAGGAGTACATTGTCCGACTTGTTATGGATAGGTAAGGTTAACAATCTGTAGTTTGCTATGTTGAGATATTTCTTATATAAATTCTAGTTTGCAGGCATGGTCAGTTTTTGTGAACTAGTTAATTCATCAAATAAGAGTTTTAAAATGTATCCTAGATTTTCCCCCCAAACAAGTTCTTTTGAACAGGATTCCCTTGTTATCCTTGAGTTTTCTTGCTTCTTTTCTTTATAATCACAAATTCTTTTTATGTTAAATTTGTAGGAGCCATAAGTCTGTAATGGTTATAAGGCGTAATCATGTTGTTGGAGGCATTACATATCGCCCATATGCTAGGTAATAATTTGTCTCCATATCTTTTTCTTCAAATTCTATAAGTCTGTTTTTTGTCTAAGAATTTTTTTATATTATGACATACATTATTTTTTAATGTATGAGAACTGAAGTTTTACAATAGTTATTATCAATGATTAGCTAATTAAAAAGGTGAACTTTTGTTTGTTTTTATTGGAAAAAACCCAAGCTCCACATTGGCTAAAGATAAGACCAAGATAGAATATATATTGGAAGGCAACTCTCACCCTATGAGCTAGCTTTTGAAATTGAGTTAAACTCACATTCTAAGATAGTATCATAACCTATCCTAGATCCACTAAAAGGACCATCCACCATATTATTTGCGTACTAAGTCCAAAAGTGCTTTGGGTGTGAGGGGGTGTATTGAAAAAAATTCAAGTCCCACATTGGTTAGAGATAAGGCCAAGATAGAATATATAAGTGGGAGACAACCCTCACCCTATGAGCTAGCTTTTGGGGTTGAGTCAGGTGACTTAGGTCCAAACCCACATTCTAAGAGTTTTATTGTTTTTATATTGTCTAATGCAAATTGCTGCTTTGGTTGCGCATGATAAAAATGCTTCTATGTTCTCAAAGTACATAAACATGAATAATCAGGGATTGAGCCTGGCTGATATTTTTATGGAAAAACTTAGTTGTGAATAGAATCAATAGATCTTGTATTTCCTTGTTATTTTTTTCTCTCGCCTACTTTTATTTGATCCCCCCCGCCCCCCCGCCAAGTTTTAATTGCTAGGCTATTCTGTGGGTTTTTTTGTTAATACTGTGTGCATTATGATTGATAGTCAGAAGTTTGGTGAGATAGCCTTTTGTGCAATTACAGCTGATGAGCAAGTAAAGGGTTATGGTACCAGATTGATGAATCACTTAAAACAATATGCACGGGATATGGATGGGCTGACACATTTTCTCACATACGCTGACAATAATGCTGTTGGCTATTTTATCAAGCAGGTTTGATTATTTATATAATATTTAAGACCCTTACCGTTTTCATAGATATTGCTTCTTTTATGTATTAAGTCAGAGTCCCATAGCAAGATTCTGAGAGAAATATATTACTTTCTGAAAACAAATTTATTGGGTTTGAAATAAGTTTTCAGGTCTATTTTTCCTAAGTGCAATTTTTAACTTGTTACAAAAAGTAATACATTTTTCAAATAGTTTTCCTAAATATTACTCTTTGCTACAGGGATTATGCATATTTTAAATATCACGTCACCTCCTGTGCCAATAGGGATGTTGCAACCATGTCTATTATAGAAAAAAGGGTGACATGGCTACTGAGACGTGCAGTATTTTGGGGAACTGTTTTTGAAATGTATTACTTTGGTATCAGTATTAATTAGAAAAATGCCTAATTTGGGTTAAAAAACTGTTTAATGTCTGACAATGAAGATTTTCTAAGTGATCCTTGTTGGCTTGGTTAAAGAAGAGATACATCCAGAAAATAATTGTCAGGTCATTGTGAACTGATTTTTTTGCTTAGTGGAGATCCTCAATTTTAGTTCTCCTAAAAGAAACTTTCACACTGAAATGTATGTTTCCTGGTTATGTTTATCTTATATCTGATTGATATAGGAATCTGTATCTTGTTCCTAGATACAGTAGCAGTGATATAAGAATCTGTATATTTCTTTTGGTTATATCTTTTGATTCTCTTGAAGGTATTCTGTACATTTGGAGGGGGGGGGCTCTATAAATGCCTGTCTGTTGAATTAACTAGCTTCTGTTTTGGATATTGCAATGATATTTGATTTTGTTTTCAGGGATTTACAAAAGAGATTCACTTGGAGAAAGATCGATGGCAAGGGTATGATTGTACTTAATATTCTTGTCTGAAATCTATGAGCAGTACTTTCCCTTAGGCAATTCATTTTAATACTTTATTTCAAGCATTTTTATTTAAGATTCTGTTTTTATATCCCATTGAATAATAATTTCATCATTCACTATTTACTTTTCTATGATGTATTCTATCTATGAGAATTCATTTTAAATAATTGTCATTTCAGTTATATAAAGGATTATGATGGAGGAATTCTCATGGAATGCAAGATTGATCCAAAACTCCCGTACACTGATTTGTCAACTATGATCCGTCGTCAAAGGCAGGTAAGATAATTTCTGTTAGTTTTTTTATGTTTTTCTTTGCATTATTTGAGATATTATAAGATTAGCGCATGATAAGATATACTGATGGAAGTTTTTAATTAAACTTCTAATATTTTTACTTCAGTTAAGTAAATGTGTTAACCTATATTTCACTTAAATTGAGTTTTTTTTTTTCCAGTAAACAGACCTCAGTTTACTCCCTATGCTAAAGGCTTTTCTCTCACCACATATGCTAACCCACTGCTTAAGGGTGTGTAGGGGGTTGTCAAAAACTTTGCAGCTGAGAAATATGATAGAATGGGACCTTATTTGTTTTGCATGCATTATCCTCATTTCCATCTGATGTGTAGCATCTGTCTGCTAATTTTTATTCTCAATCATTTATAACATTTTTTTTCTCAATTCATGGTGTGTTAAGTCATTATTATTGGTTATTATTGTAGGCAATTGATGAAAAAATCAGAGAGCTATCAAACTGTCACATCGTTTATGCTGGAATTGATTTTCAGAAGGTACAAGGCATTCTCAATTTTGTATGTTTCCATCATTCATGTATAGCATTTAAGTTTTACCTATATCAAGTGATTTTTGTTTTTGGATTGTATTGTCAGCTCAATTCAGATTGCATTTAACATTTTTACACTGCATATTGCTGTTTCTTAAAAGTTGTGTGGGGCTAGGGTAGAGGATCATGCATTATATTGGGAACCAGAGTCACATTTTGCTTCTCATTTCATATATTAGTAAAATCATTGAGCGTGTGGAATATTAATTTTCTTCCCTCCTGATCAATACAACATGCAGAAAGAAGCTGGTATTCCTAAAAAAATTATTGATGACATCCCTGGTTTGAGTAAGTACTTAATTCCCAATCTGAGTTTAATAACTTAGCTATAATTTTTGTTGGTACTTGTGGGAAAAACTGTGTTACCTGTCTTTGAAGATAGCATGCTTTGTGTCAATCTTTTTCATATCTTATTTAGGTTTGCTAACTTTTGCCGAGATGCCAACCTCCTGTTCAAGTCCTTGTGCATGGTGCCTAACTGTTTTGCTGCTTAATGTTGATGGCATCTTGCTATAACTTTTTCACTGTCTCATATTTGTCATAGTTTCAGTGTTGTTAGTGTTGTTGATTTTGCATATCTAAATCAGTTTTCCTGTGATCTGTTATGTAGGAAACTTGTGTTATGTTTGAAAGTTCTTTGGGCTAAAGGAATGGAAGTCTCTTCCCTTGTTTGGGAGTTAATGTTTAAATAGTAGTGACATTAATTTTCTTTATTCAATTTAAAATACTCCATGCCTCCAGGGGTAAGGATGAGCAGAACGCATCCCCTGCCTCTCTCATTTCCTTTTAAAATTCTTCCAAACATGGGTTAGGTCACTTTTTCCTCCCCTTTTCCCCTCCTTACCTCCCATCCAAACATGGCATAATAGATTTGTTTATCAACTGGGATGTTGTTAAAAAATTGACCCATATTGTCCTTATGAGTGAGGTAATTTATTGTGGCATGCTTTGATAATTTCTTGATTAATGTTTATGTTGAATCACTGAATGCAATGACAGGAGAGGCTGGATGGACTCCTGATCAGTGGGGTCATTCACGATTCAGAACTTTAAATGTTTCTACTGACAATGCTACTAATCAGAAACATTTGAATGGGTTTATGCGTTCACTTCTAAAGGCAAGTTGCTTAGATTTTCTTCACCTTGACTTCAATTTCCATTGATATAATTCAGCGTAATTTCCATTGGAAACACTGCAAATTCCACAAGATCATTGATGAGTAGATCCTTCTCGGCAATTCAAAATATGCATGAGACCAGAATAATTACATGGTTGGGAAATTAATTCTTATAATTGGTTTTATCTTTTTGAGCAGTCAATGTTCGATCATGCTGATGCTTGGCCATTCAAGGAGCCAGTTGATGCTCGGGATGTCCCTGATTATTATGACATCATCAAAGATCCAATGGGTAATGATCTGTATATTTCATATTGAATTCACCTTTGTCTAGAAGCATGATAATTGCCTTAGTGCATGGCCAATCCCAAGGTGGAGCAAAAGCAACACATTGTTGCTTTTCAAAATTCGTGGTGATACCATGATTTTTGCCCCCAAAATCAATTTCTTATATTACCCAAACACACTTAGCCATCTGTTATATTAATCACATTCATTCATATGATTTCCTCCCTTGGTATCTATTTCTTACGTTTCATTCTGGAGCTAGTTTTATCTTTATGCATATACATAACTACCATGAAAAGTCTTGTTACCTAATAATGTCTATAATATATTCGTAATGTGAACGTAGATTTGAAGACAATGTCTAAGAGGGTGGATTCAGAGCAATATTATGTAACATTTGAGATGTTTGTTGCGGATGCCAGAAGAATGTTTGCGAATGCACGCACCTATAATTCTCCAGAAACCATTTATTACAAATGTTCTACAAGGCATGTGCTCGTGCTTCCACCTCCTGGATGGATGTGATGTTTCTTGCATTCGTAGATTTTCTTTCCAGTGATGTTTCTTACGTACGTAGACTTTTTTTATGCAGGTTAGAAGCCCACTTTCAAAGCAAAGTGCAAGCGGGCCTCCAGCCTGGTACCAAAATTCAGTAGGGGCACTTCAATAGACACGAAGATGTTATTTATGTATAGTTAATTTTTTCCATAGTCCCAAACTAATTTAATATTATTTCATAGTAGTTGTTACTTTAGCCAATGCTGCCATCCGGCGTTATACCTGTTAGTCTTGTGTGCTAGGCAAACAGTCAGTTGATCCATATCATTAATTCTATCGTGGGATAAAACTAGGTGATAGGCTGGTTGTTAACATAGTCACTCTAATTGTATGTTCTCATCCTTCTTCTAGGGAAATTTTTTTTAAAAGGGAAGAAAAATTTTTTCCCCCTTTTTCAAAATTTTTTTTATAATTTTTGGCCCCCCCTTTTCCCCCACTTTTTTAATTTTTTTTTTTTGGGGGTTGGGGGGAATTAAAAATCCTTTAAATTCCCCCCCCCCCCCCCCCCCCCCCATATAAAACCTTATTTAATGGATTAGATATGTTTTGGTTCTTTGTAGTATATGTAAGTTTGTATTTTTTTTTAATTTTTGGTTACTGTAAGAAATTTTGTTCTTTTTTAGTTCCTATAAATTTGTGTTTTTTTTTTTTTAATTTTGGTATCTGTATGCGCAAATTTATAAAAATTATAAATGAAAAATTTAAAATCTTAAATGAATTAAAATTGAAATAATATAAACTTACAATGATTAAAAATAAACAAAAAATTTTTCATAGACTAAAATTAGATAAATGAAAAAATATCAAAAATATACTTAAGTCATATTTATTCATTAATGGCGAAAGTATCAAATATCAATATATTATTAAGGATATTTTAGTTCACATAACATTTTTTAGTTCTATTAAATGTCTTTTAATCTGAGTGCAATAACTTTAAAGATCAAAAGATTGGAAAATGAGGTAATGTAATTAAATTTTAAATTTTTGAATTAATTCAACACATTATGCTTGTTTGCTTAAATCGTCAGCTTTTTTTTTTTTTTGAGAATTAAATCGTCAGTTGAAGTACTTCATGTTTGGCGTAGAAAAATAAAAGGAAATGTTTTTATAAGAACATTGTTTAAAGGAATTCTTCCATTGTTTAAAGCAAATGTAATAATTGCCCTTTCTATATATTAAAAAAAAAGAAGTAAATGTAATAAATGAGAACAGAATAATTACATTAAAGGAATTCTTGAAATTACTGTAAATTGTTTAAATCGGGATACATAGTTTGAGGATTAAAATCAACTTTTATTTTGCACCAAACATACGTAGTTACGTACTGCGAGTCTTCCAAACATAGATTGACCTGGTATTGCTTTTATTTTATTTTTTACGTGGACAAGGTAATATAGGAATAGTCGTTTACGGGAGAGCATTATTTTCTTTAATTTTACGTTTAGAATTAATCCATATGCTTATTTATATGAATTTTTTTAGAGATGTGAAAATGACAATAATCTGATGAGTTGGGGTCCATGTAAATGTACTTTAACACTCGGGTCAATAAGAATTTCGGTATGGTTTATGACTTTATGGTCTATTTACGACCGAGGAAAATGGTGTAGAGCCCAAGGTTCTTGTGGGGAGTTTTCATGGTCGATGTATGTTTCTTTGTTTTTAATTTTATTTTAGACGTACAGTAGTGTTATTAATAGAATTACAACATCATACAATAATTATCTCATGCATGTGACTCAAACCTCCTACGAGACACTCTAATCAGTCTAATGGGTTAGCATGTTTTCCTCTTCCAAGTATATTTGGGAATAAGTCCTGCTGTGGACTTCGCCCTATCGCCCTCCAGGGATATAATTCATGCATGCTTTGCTTCATAGCAAAGGATTTCTTTAAGCTTTTGTGTTTGGTAGAATCTAAAGAAAAGGAATGAAAGTTGGAGGAAAAAGACTAATAAAAAAAGATAAAAGAGAGTAAAAAGTAATTTTTTTTTTTATTGGAAGAAAAGTAAAGTTATTTGGTTCAGAGTGAAAAAGAGATATAACATCTAACTTATAATAGTTAGGTAGGTAAGGAAACAAAAATTAACATTAAATAAAAACTTATTATTATTATTTATCTTTCTTCTTATTATTATTATTATTTATTTTTAAATAAAATTCTCGCGCATATATATATATATATATATATATATATATATATATATATATATATATATATATATATATATATATATATATATATATATATATATATAAATAAAAATGAAAAAAAACATGAAAATATATGTGTATTTT